>NW_010553309.1:4575-6976 GCF_000687285.1 Phaethon lepturus | reverse complement strand
CGTCCACCCGCGGGCAGCCACAGCCCCTCCTGTACTCCTGATAGGAGGTGGGAACGCTTCAAGATCTGTGTGACCTCTTTAGGTTATGTGAGTAAGGGCTGGTGATGGTAACCCAAAGGGGCGGAGGAGCGACGATAGATGGGGCGCTCTGGTGACCGAGGCAGGGTGACGCTGCCCCAGCGGGGCTGCTCCCTGAGCTTTTTGAGGAGCAGGGTTGGCCCCTGGGCCCGGGCCCTGGTCTTGGCCAGACTCCCCTCTGGTGTGGGGCAGGGGGGCTCCCGGGATGTCCGCAGGCTGAAGAGGACACCCACCTGTAGGGATACTTGGCTTATGGTGGCATACGGGGGAAGAGCATTTAGGAATGTGTAAAACCTACTGTGCGATCCTTTTCACGGGATTGTGGGAACGTCTGAGATGTATTACAGGTTGCTTAAGGGAAGTGCTGAGGGTGGGGAAGGAGTCAAAGTGGACTGGGAGGAAAACACATGGGAACGCAGGAGGATGAGCAGTGCGAAGCAAGCGGTCGTGTGTGAACGTGTTGCCTATCGGTAGCCTTTATCTCTGCGGCCTGTCCCGTATCACTAAACTCCATTTCTAGCTTTTTTCCCAGGGTGAAGGCGACTGCCTACCCTGTGTACATACGTACATCTGGAGGTCTAAGCGCCAGCAACTGGCATCAGGCCACAGGTCAAACGGGCCAGTGTGTATGGGGTACCAGCAAATGGGAAGACTGGAGCATGTGCAGAGGGGGGCCCGTGCTATCATGGAACACCAGTGCGCGATCGCTAGCGAACCAGCCGGACTAGCGAGCGAGTAGGATAACGGGCTTTGGAGACAGGTATCGGGGACCAGATACAGGACAGATCGCGGTCGGCAGGTTGCTTACTGGAAGTAGGTCCAAGCCAGCTTACTGGAGACTTACTGGGTGGGCGTCTGAGGGTTGGCTGCTGGAATGCCGTAAGTCTGGATAGGCTAGCAGAGAGATTAATTTCTCTTTCTCTCCCTCTCTAGGTGAGAAGATTTGAGTAAGAGCAAGAGTAGCACTGCGGACCTTAGGCATTCATACGCCCTGGTGCTGGGAAATCCAGTGGCTAGTTACCGGACAGACTGTCCAATGTTTATAGGCCAGCTACTGAAGAGATTCATAATGTTTGCGTGTGTGTGTGCGCACCTCTGCGTTTATGTGAATATACTAGCAGACTTCCAAACCCGTCGGCTGGAGAGGAGGAAGAAGATTCGGCTGCTTGTACCATTCACGTTTGAGCGCTGTGTGTTTTCTGTGTTGATCAGTGTCATCAGACGTGTGCATTTTTGTCTACCGGCAATAGGTTCCCAGCCTTGCTGCTGGCTGAACTCGGGTGGGTGGAAACGCAGCAGCCTTGCGTCTATTAAAGTACCGGACTCAGCGACTTCTTTGTCACCCATCTTGGCGTCCCTGTCTTCGCTGTTGCATTGTTTTGCTTTTTGGTCCCGCTAATCTTGTGCAGGCTCTTTTAACCTGGTACTCCAATGGCTGTTATGTGTTTTTCTGTCGGGCAGGTAGCAACTCTGTGGTGAACTAGGTGCCAGATACTGCTATGTAACTAATGATTTGTATTTGAGGGGAAAAAAGGTAATCGCAGCCCACGGGGTCTTAGTTCCGTGTTAATCTAAGGCTTTTACTTGTGTCCTCCGTCACACAAGTACATGGCCATCCTTACTCTGCTAGCCTGTTCCAGACGTGTCCTATTCCACGAAGAAAGGCAGATGATAAAGACGTTCACAAACAAAAACCCTTCGGCGGGAACGTTCCCAGCACCTGTGAAAGAGGAGGGAATCTACTGCAGAAACTATCGGCCCCCTAGCAGGGCGGAAGGCCGCAGAGATGTATCACGTAACCTAGTTTTGCCGCGTGTCAATATTCTCGAGGCAAAGCACCGAAGGGAGAAGGGTACCGTGAGTTACTTTATTCTCGGAGCACTCAGCGTTTTTGGTACGGTTTGTAACGCGTCACTCTATGCCCATGGGCCAAAGACAGCACTGGAGAAGCCAGGAGAGAATTCTGGTTTACTTGTTCTGCTGTACAGAGTCTCACAGAAACTGAAGATCCCGTTTTCTCTCTCGGGGAACAGTAACATGCCTGCTAGATGAAATAAGATTTTTATCTTTCCCGCTTTCCCTAAGCGCCGCGAGTAAACATTTGGGTCATTTACTTCCACTCTGAAAGGTATTCCCTCCCGGTAACAACGATGTCCAAGTAGCAGTGAATCTCTTCTGTCAGCAGAATTGGACAAAAGCCTTCTGTGCGCAAAAAGATGATCACGGTTCGAGACTGGCCCGTGCAGAGCAGTTGCTTGCGTTTTGACAGGCGTCCTGAGGTTCTCGGAGGGCTGGAGTAACATCATTTGGTCAGCAACTGGTG
>NW_010553309.1:232-4544 GCF_000687285.1 Phaethon lepturus | reverse complement strand
GTACAAAACTCTTCCCCCCGCTCCTGACAGCCCAGTTAGACATCGTAAAACAAGCGCACTAGTTGGTACCGGATTGAAAATGCGACCGTGCTGCCCAGGACCTAGGTAAAAATCAGACAGAGAACGGAAACATTATAGTGTTAAATAGTTTACAGACTGGCAGATTCTTCCTTTCCTGATGGATTTGCTGTGCTTTCCAGCGTGACTCGTTTTGCTAAATAACAACATTTAGGCTACATTTTTTAGGGATAGAAAGACAAAAGGCAGAAGTCTAGCCAAAGTCCTCGGCTCCTTCTCTGAGAATTGTAGCTATCCGTGGAGGACTTGTGCACCCGCCTGCGCGCGGCCACATCACGAGAACAAGCGGACGACGTGAACGGTTGGGTACGACTCCTTCATTCTTAAGGAGCCTATAATTATAACGTAAGCCCTACAGTTTGTAACGTGGCAAAGCTGCAATTCAGCATCCTTACAAGAAGGCGCTGCCAAGACTTCTCTGCCGTGACTGGGCTCGAGATCAAGCGGTAGCTACTTCCTGTCCTCTCCCATGACTGACCTGGTCTACCTAAGCCCTGTTTGGTCTCCGTGTTTGTTTGTCAGAAGCCATTCCTCCCGAATGGGAATTTGGCTAGGTGCCTCTTCTCTTTCCTAATGAGAATCTCTTATCTTTGATTGGAGGATGAAAAAGGAATTTTATTGCGGGCCAGTAGCGACACAGGCTTTTCCAAAAGCGGTGTTTCCACTCTATCGTGCGCGAGGACAGTTCACGTGCTGAATAGAAGTAGCGGCAGCATCTGCCAGGCACGTTATCCTTGCGCTCCAAGTCGCTTTGAAACACTCCCACGCCCTACTCGGATTCCAGATACCGCTGAGCTGCGTGCCACGCTTACGCGAGTCCGCCGGCCGGAGCGAACTCTGGGATCATGTTATGTGACACGACCGAAAACCAGCAACATCGAAAAAGGCTGTATTGCGTCAGAGCGACAAGGCACTGTGCTTTCCTAATGTTTTTCTAGCACCTGACAATTTGTGCCTCCAGAATCTTCCTAAGCTAACCCGGGGGCTTCGTATTTACTTGCTTTCAATGAACAGAGGCAGGGAGAGGAATCCGTTTCCTCCTTGAGCTGCGTAAACCTCTGATTCTCCTCGAGTTCTGCAGCTCGACAGCCCCTCATGAGCACGATACTTCACTTCCCCCTTCCCCCTTGTAACGCGTGAGACCAATACAGATCCGTTTCTACTGCAGAGTACATCTTTCTCCTAGAGGAGCCGTTTGTCTGACCTGAATGAGTAGCAACAGGAGGGTGAGATTTCGCTCATGGGTGGGTCCAATTAGCTTTATAACGAAGTTAATAAGCGTCATATTATTGCACTCGGTGTATTCGCCATCTTCATCCGTTCCGCTCCTCACATCTACTACGTGCAAGATCTTGGCTGCCTGGGGAAAAAATATCGCATGCTGTTTCACCAGGTATGTTTGGTGCTCACCGTCCGGTTTTGCTCAAGATCCCTTCTGCTGTACCATCCCCGAAGTCTGGCTCGTGCTCTTAGTAAAAAAACAGGACAGGCTTACGATGGTCCTGGGATGCCGCTATATTTGGTTGTTCTGAGAGATTGGTTATTAACAAAATCGAGTGACTGCGAGGGATGGTGACGGGCTAAGCAGACTATTTTTTTCTTGATTTGAGCCAGGAAACAACTGGCAAACCCAGAAGTTCTGCATTCCGCCCCCATCCTGTCCCTCTGGCGTTTGATCCCCGCCTCAAAATGCGTCGGGATTTTGAATGTTTTCCAGCTATTACCTTCAGAATGTTTGTTCCCAGCGCAGAGAGGCTCTTAGTTTTGAATTTGGAGTAGCTCATCTCCAACTTCCCTGTAGTAGGATTGAGCCTAAAAGAAACATTAAGATTTTAGTCTGGACAGAGCACTGATTCAGAGAGATCCCTACGTAAGCAGACTTAGATCCCTAGCTGAGTAATTGAGAAAGAAATCCAGTGGCGGAAAAAGCAGAATAATCCGAAACACGTAACAACAGCTGCCGAAAATCCAGTGGCGGAAAAAGCAGAATAATCCAAAACACGAAACAACACCTGCCGATACCTAGTTGCTCAGATTGGCTGGCGTCCAGAGGAGATTCCTCCCTGCATAAAGCTGTATAGTTTTAGAAATAAAATACAAGAATCTAACATCTGCGGAGGCAATCGCCGATATGGCGTAGTGCCACAGAATGCTTGCTACTATGAAACCTTAGCAGACCCTACTGCAACGGCATTAAAAGCGGCCTGTATCGATCTCTGTCAATCTTGTAGCTGAGAATAATTGTATAGCACTCTTAAGAGTCACTCTTCTCTATCTGGAGGGTGTGGAGTGGTCAGAAAAATTAGCTTCTTTGAGAAACCTCTACCGTATGACTCGACCGTAGCTGGCAGAGCGAGATGGTTAACTTTTCACTATGAAAATGACTTAGACGGCTTTTAAGAAGAGCACCTACCACTACCTTTCTCATCTGGTGTCGGAGCTAAAAGGCATGATCTGCGGTACCGTTGTAGGTCGCTCGGGTACGTTACCTTGGCAGCCGGTGACGGGGACAAGGAACGACGTGGAAGAGTTGAGGCAATGAGTAGAGAAAGTTGAGCACTTGCGGGATGAAAAAAAGCAGCATTGTTTTGCTGAAGTGCCCCAAGATCCCCACCACAGCGAAGGTCATGCCGGCAAAGTAGCAGAAGGTGTCGCCGACAAACACTTGAGATGGGTACCTGCAATTCACGGGGCAGAAAAGCAAAGGTCTGTCACGATCGCCGTCGCTGTGAAAATGACCTGATAACCGCCGACTCTATTCCCACCTGGCAGGTTAGGGGTTGAGAGGGAACCGCAGCAGATCTACACGGTAAAAACAACAATTGCGGGTATTTATGCCAAGAGCCGCGGGACTCACACCCGCGACCTGACTTGCTGAGAATATGGCGTGAAAAAACGGCCAGTGAGACATGCGAGGGAGCGTTTTCTGTGCATTTTGGTAAGCCAATGTGACCGGAATCGTTCTAATAAAAAGAAAAGCGACCTGTGCGTCGATGCTTTGCGCTCTCAGTACCGCCGAGAAGCCCGACTACGCTCCCGTGTCCCACCTGCATGTTGGCCAGTGTTTTTGTGTGTTTGAAAAGGGAGAAAGTAAAGGGAAAGGATGCTCCCGAAAGAACTCTGAATGTCCATCCTCTTACCAGTTGTGGTAAAACAGCCCCAGCGTGGTAAAAAAAAAGGGAATCATGAAGTAGAGAGAAAAAATGTGATCGTCTCGATAATCCCCTACAGAAAAAAGAAAACAATGTGTTTGCAGTAAGACAGGCCTGGTTCGGTTTTAGCAATACCAGATATTGAATTCTAGGATTCGATCTCCCTTTGCTTTTTGCACCCGCAAACATATACATTGTCTTCCTTACCGTTTAGCTCTACAATGTTGAATACAATGATGGAAGCAGCTATCACCAGCGACTGCCCCGCTTCAATTCCGTTAATTCCAGCGAGAATGTTGATGGCGTTAGTGCAGAACACTGCTAGCATGCCCATGTACACGTAGTAGAGGATACCTGCAGATCAGAGCGAGCCAAGTGCTTTAGTAGTCAGGTGGGCCCCGGTCCGATTCACCGAAGCTATTGCTTCCTGCTCTGTATGACAATCCGTTGTGAGTTTCGACAGAGGTAGCTTACCAATAAATCGCTCCCTCCCCGGTGAATCGGCTGTCACGCGTACACGCGCATACAACATGGCGACACAGCGGCAGACCGTAGTGCTCCGTTTCTGTCTTTCAGTCATTCTGGTGGCGGCAGCCGAGCGTGTCCGGTGCTCGGTTGTATTGCCAGAATCCCGGAAAAATATCTGCGCACGGCTGAATGCGTGCTGGATTTCTGGGTGTTCTTTTCAGCCTAATACTCAATGGGCGGAGTTGCGCCCTTTCACCGGTTACTTAAGCAAATCCTTTGCGCGTTCCCTCTGCGGCACGGAGTGCCGGCGGGTGACCCCTTCCGCCGATCGCGCGCCTCTTACGTGATGGCTTACGGCGATTCACAACTTACCCAGGTCCAAGTGCATGCCCAGCAGCACCCGGAAGGGCTTAGGCACCACAACGGTCGTGTTCCCAAAGTTGGTGAAGTAAACCATGAGCAGAGGCAGGGAAGCCATGGTAGGAAGAAGGAGCTTGTGGCGCCAGCGCAGGTTCAGAACGTCATCTGCAAAGCCCAGGAAAATCATGCAGCAGATGGCGAGGAGCGAACCGATGAGCTCCACAAACTGCAGGACAGAGAACAGGACCCCGATT
>NW_010553309.1:0-204 GCF_000687285.1 Phaethon lepturus | reverse complement strand
CCGCGCTCCCCGGGCCGGGCGAGCCTCACCTCGTCGTGAGGAAAGGCCGTGCACTGCTCCTCCATGAAGCACCGCAGGAAGGGCACGGGGATGAAGCAGAAGAGGATGATCAGGAAGACGGCCCCGCTGATCACGCCCTGTGCTTCGGGGCTGAAAGGAAAGGCGGGGAGTCAGTCCGGCCGATCCCGGTGCCGGTCTGGCCCT
>NW_010553308.1:0-26860 GCF_000687285.1 Phaethon lepturus | reverse complement strand
TCGAGTGTCCCTCCGTAAGCAAAGTCCTTACCCTGAAGAGGGTAAATCCAAATCTCTAAAAAGCCAGGTATTTTTTAACCAGCGGATTTTAAATCTCGATTTTACTTACTTTATTTTGGTCTAAATTTAGTTACTGAGAGGTTAGTCGGCTTGTTTCAGAGGAGTTTCCCCCCCGCCTCAGAAAATGGAGCGGGGAGAATTTCCTGAACAAACCAGTTGCCCCAGCACCTCACACAGAGCAGGCTGGGCCCTGCTGAGGCACGAGGTGACAAAGATAGCCAGCTCCTATTCCTCCCCCAGCCAGCGCGCGGCTGGAGCAGCGTGTGCAGCGGGGAGAGAAGGGAGAGGAAAACAAGCTACAAAATCATTGGCAAGTCTTCCAAGATGAGCAGGAGTTCCTACTCTGCGATTGCTGTCTCTGCCCGCGAGATAAGACACGTGAAGCTACAAGACAGCCGATACCTGTACAGCGGAAATCTAGTACCAAGATAGCAAGTAAAGGCATTATTTCTGGGAAAGGTTTAGGAATTGGGGAAAGTCTCCCGTTTTCCCGGTCCGTTTAGGTGCGTTGTACAGCGAAGCAGAAGATGCTACCACAGCTCCGTTCTGAACTATGCTGAAGAGAACGGTCCAGTGTTCCCACGCAAGCACGTCGTCACTGCCAAATTCCTGCGAGCGCAGCCAGCTCCAGCCTTCTCCCTCTCCAGCAGTGTTCTGCATAGGCAGACGTCTTCCCGGTGAACCCCAACTCTACGTCAACACCACCAGAGACTTGTTCCCCCTCCCCAAGGAGTCGGGGACCTCGGCTGACACAGCCGGCGATGTGTGTGGGACGCAGCGTATCTGTCACGGGGACGCGATGACAGGCAGAGATGACCCTGCTGGGCTGTGAGCGGGCAGTTCGAGGGAGTAGAGCCGTTTCGAAACACAAGCTTAGGCTGCTAAGCCATTGATTCCAGCTGTGTTAACATCAGATGGGTGCAAAGCACTGTGATATGCAGGACACACGCATTAGGCAGTAATAAATCCTGACAGTACTGTTTCCCAACACCCACACATTGCCCTTTACAGTTTCTTTTTTTTACAAAGCAACAGAGATGAAGTGGACAGTCTCCTTCTTGTGGTGCATCGCTCTGCCCCTGAGCTGTACTTACTCCAGTAACCAAATCCCATCATGGTTGAACTATCAAAGAAATTAGACTCTGCTCTAACTTCCACTACTGATCACCTTTGGGGCCTTGGTTCAGTCCATTTACCAATTATTAATAAGCATTTTCTGCCCCCATAAAAACAAGAGATTATAATTATCCACCGCTGCAAGGCTGTTAGAGATGGATGGATGAAACTCAGTTCAGCAACTGTCAGGATTAGTATCAGCCATTCAGTCACGTCCTACTCTAAATTCTAGTTGCCAACTTGCACGTGAAGTTTATAACATAGTATGAGATACCATCGCAGAAAACAGAGCTGGGGCTTAAGAGATCATCCAGGCCCTGGCAGGATCAGCCATTCCTCTATCATTCCTGACAGATGTTAGTCTAACCACTTCTTGCATTTTTCACCAGGAATAAACAACCGGCACGCATATTCAGTTAAATACCCTCTAGCTGCGTACATGAGCAGCATATGCCCTGCAAAATTGGCCTGTCACGCTAAAAGCATATAAATCATAAAGATTTAACACTAAGATACCTATTATCCACATCGGTTTTGCTCGAGAAGCGAGACGATGATAAATAATTTGTTGAGTTATCCTGGGTTTAATACCATAGGTGGTAATATCAAACATCTAGAGACCCCGCTGCCGCTCTGCCTCTTCTATAGCACCAAAAGATAAAGCCCTTAAGATGAAACTTGATAAATTTTCCCCTCTTGGATCTCCTGAGATTGAAGGGAGTGAAATCTCCCCTCCGATGGCTGCTCCTGCTCGTGGTTCGCAGGCAAGGAACACAGATGGCCAGGGAGGCGCGGGGGGTTACAACTTCCTCCCTTAAGAAGACTCCCTTTTCTTATTGTTTCGCCTGTGCAGCTTTATCAGATTGAATTCCAGTGTGCAACCTGGGCCCTGCTTCTGTTCTTAAACTCTCCGATTTTAAAACAGTTCGCGTAACAAACTTCTCTTCAGTACAACATTTGTGATTGCCGAGTTGCTTCTGGAATTTCTCACCCACTCACAGCTCCATGTTTTGTGCTGTGGGTGGATCTGAATGGCTGCTAAGTGCATGACCTAGCAGACAATGTAAATCTTGACTGCATTAAGGCATTGGCAAGGAGACATTTTAGATGGGTGCCAGGTTTCCTTCTTCCTCCACCAAAGGAGATATGCCATGCCTTTGACAAAATGATGAGCTCATACCGTAAGTATTATTTATGTCTCGTGCCGTCTTCACCTTGAGCACATATGGAGCCATGTGAGAACAACCTGATCTCACTAGAAAGCTGCGATGGGATCCCCTGAGACAGCAGCTCTATCTCCCCCAGCCTTCCAGACGTGTTACAGAAAAGTTTCTTGTAACTGAGAAATGAGAGCTTTGCTCCGAAGCAAACCAAGAGTCACTGGAGGACCGGGCTGTTGTGTTCACATCTGCTTTTGTTGCAAACAGCTCCTTACCGAGCAACCTGCAGCTTCTTAGAGCAGATGCGGCCGAGAGCAAGCGGGTTGCAGGGAGGAGGTTGTGTTTACTTCTCCCGTGTTTGTTATCCTCCAGGTCCTCTGGAATTGCTCTGGCAGATGAGATCCGGCTACTTCCGTATTCTCCCTTAGAGGCTTCAGAGGAAGGTGTGAGGTTAAACAACTTACACAACAGCAGACAGCATGAGCTTGTGCCTGGATCGACAAATAAGCTGACTTTTTTGCCTACAGACACAAAGATTTTGATCTGTCACACTTCCTACTTAATGTTCCTGTTGATGTTCCCATTATCCTCAGAGAAGAATATCCTGTGAAGTCCACAGAGTCCCTAGTTCCAACGCTATTTTGAACCGAGCTGTGCTTTCAGTGAGAAAACATTCTCTTGTTTCACTTGAAATTTGTGACCATTTTCTTTCATTTCAGATATCCTTGTTTCCAGAGAGCAGATAAAAGCACCCGAATTACCCTCTCTACACCGTTCGTCAAACCTGATGAGCGGTCCAAGCAAACCAACTCGCGGTCACACAGAGCGCCTGGTTCTGCTCTCTACACCAATATTCCCTTGTCATCCTGCCAGTTTAGTTTCTTTACCGTTCCCTGTAAATTCTAAAATTACAGAAAGCAAGCAAACGCTGACTGCTAAAAGATATTATTCTCATTTCTACCAGTCGTATCTTCTGGTGCTCTGAAATACTTTGGCAACCACACAGAGGATTCTGTTACGGTTATTTTTCCCAGCATCAAGGCTTGGCTTCACGCCACACTGAAGCAAGAAGTATTCCCGTGATGCTAAGGTGATGCGGTGAGCCGATAAAGCGGCAGCCACTTTATGTCTTTCCAAAGATAACACTTGGGTGGTAGGCAAAGTATTCTATGCGGGTATATTCACAGTCAGCACTAACAAGTGAGGCACCAGTGAGAATCGTGCGCTTTATCGAAACAAACAGGAAACCGGGAAATACTTTTTTACCACTAAGAGATTACACCATTGCAAATCCAACTGCAGATCAGACAGAAAAGCACATCAGAGAGCAAGATGTTCCCTTCTATAGCCTTCTGTCAAATCCAAGTTCAGAGAATTTGGTGATATTCTATATATAAAGTAGCAGAAAATACTTTCTTTTTAAATCTTCAGTTTCAGAGACGTGCGCTAAGGGGGTCACAAGTAACAGATTATAAAGCCGAAGTTTTTTGCAGATGTTTCCCGGGCGCTCAGGTATAACAAAACAGCTAAGGGGTAGGCAACAATCCCAGGCATGAAACCGCCCAAGGATCAGGCGTTGTCCTGCTCTCTCCTACTACGCTCGAGAAGAAATACAAAGCAGCAGAAATACAATACTATGAACCATTTGCTTCAACTGTGGCTAGTAGGCTCCACAGAGTTAACTACCTGCCTGCTCCTCTGGTTCACGTCCCAGGGCAAAACCACGCTCTGCTATTTCCGTGCCTTAGGACAGATGTTTACCTACGAGTTAAAGGCTTGATTGTCATGCTGAAAGTATGAAAAAAAAAAAAAATCTAAGGGCGAAGGAGAATTCAGTGTGGGGGTTCTTTTTGCAGGTACAGGTAATTTCTGTGTGAAAACCTGATGAACAGTGAGATAAACATGCCGGCCAAATTCGGGCACCTCCTGAGCTTCAATTGTTTCACTCTCAGTAAAGGAGGAGCATCGCAGAAAGTCGATTTCTCAGCAGGAGACTAAGCAACCACCACAGCAGTCCCTTTTTTGTGGCTTTGGGGACTGAACTGCTCTCTTTGCCTGACGCACACCGATTTCATTTGCACACCAGATGAACAAGGTGTGCCAACGCAGCACAGGTTACGTCTCACGGCTTTACTGGGACAGGAGCAGCAACATGCCCTCGCAGAAAAGCGTTTCTTCTACAATGCATGCATGCTCACAAACTGGTTTGTACCTGCAAAGTAAAAGTCCCTCCTTTTTCCCTCCTTCGTCCTGCTACCAAAGCAAAACAAGCTGCACTGATAAACCTACCGAATGGGACAATTCAACAGGGGTGAAATTAATTTTATTTTTTTCAGGGACACTGGCAGATTTCTCTTGCAAAGTCTGTAGTGTGGATCTGTAGCCATTTCAAGGCTGCAATTCAGCACAGCACAACTTTAAACGTGGTATTTTGCTGAAATAGGGTATAACCACTACGCATACATTTAACAGCAAACTCCACGCTGGACTGAAATACCATCTTAAGCGCCTCACAGAACAGGGTGCCTTGTGCTGCTTGCAAGCCTCTGGGCTTTGCAGACGAAGGATCTGAAGCCTCGTGAAAAGTGCATTTCTAAGAAGTTCCTTTCGGGCCCCTCAGATAGCAGCAGCGAGTCATTCACTCGAACTCTAATTGCTGTCCTGAAAAAGCCTCAAAAGGAACGTAACAACTTGTTTTTCACTGTGAAAATGGGAGGTTCTCCACTGCAAGCTATAAGCCTTCAGCTGAAAACCTGCCGAACATCTGGCCTGGGATCAAGGTTCGCTTTGATGGTCGTTCATGGTACAAGGGGTGGACACGTGTCTAGGTTAATACCACCAACAGCAGCAGGAAGGATAGGGTCCCTCATCCTTCCTCCCCTTACCCCCAGCGTAACTGCACCAGCTGCGGTTCGACGGAACGCGCCAGGCCTGCAGGAGGACTCCGATGCCCCGAGGAAAAGCGCCAAGCACGGTGCAGCCCCACGGAAAGCGGAGGAAGGCTGTAGGCTGGGACAGCTGCCCCAGCCTGCACCACTCATGGGCAAACACACACGTGCTCGCGCGTGGGGAGCGAGGACTCAGCCTGACCCCCTTCATGGGATACGCTCCGCTTTTCTTCCTAAGAAATAGCAAGTCCGCGCGTTTGGCGTAAGGAAGCTTTCATCACGCGAGAACCCCGAAGCATGCAAAATTAGGGTCCAGACACACTATCTGCACTGCAGGGCAAATTTCTCTCTTCCAAACCTCAGTGAAATTTGTACATTCCTTCTAAATCCAGTTGTAAACCGCTATCCTTAAGGCACTAATACTGAATGCAAGTATTGATACCGCCAAAGAGTAAATCTGCACCCATAAGGAGGATCGCGTGTTTAAAGATGACCCCAGGCCACGGTGGGAGGGGCAGGGAACAAAAAAAGAGGAGGCTGCATTTAAAGCTAATAATTGCAAACTTTGTAGGGAGACACAGATTAGAAGCCCGATTACAAACATCGGATAACCATATGTAAAAAACTTTTTAGTACATTTTTCAAAGCATTGTGACCGGAAGATATACATCAAAAATATTAAACTCAGCTAAAAGGATAAATTCTGCTCTAGGTACTCCAGTGTTAATGTAGTGTGACTCCAGTGACTTCAAAGGAATTGCTCCAGATATGAAGCAGTGTAGCCAGAAGCAGACTGGCTGGTAGCCTGCATAAACAAGCGAAAAAGATTTTCTTTTTTTAAGAAGCCATACAAACTAGTTCTAGCTAATTACGTGACAGGGGCCTGGGTGTGAAATAGCAATTGCAAAGCCTCGGCAACCGAACCAAGAACCTTTGATTTGCTCCATACAGCTTATAAAACCTTTTGAAAACTTTTGCTCCGACAGCTTTCCTGCTTTCCATTGCAAACTGCACAGGCTACTCCAGTGCTGCCCTCCTGCAGGCCCCCACCATCGCTCTCTACTAGATCTTTACCCTTTTCTTACAATCTGAGGCTAATTTCAGGTTGAACAGCTAAACCAGCAGCTGTTTCCAGGCAGAAAGCACATTTCGTGTTCATTTTATGGAACGTTCAATGTTGGAGCAGTTGAAATCGTACCCACCCCACAAATAAATTTTAAAACTTCTCCGTGAAACTCCCTCAAGTTGAAGTATTAAACTGAAAAGTGCCAAACTTGTGTTACTGAAACTCAGTTATTAGTTTGGAATGAGAAAGAAAAGTTCTGGAGTCTGTGGGATGATACTGTGCCTACTCACTGTTAAAATGCGGAGTAGAATCTAAGCTGTCTCTGTAAAAAACAACCTGAAGGGAGAGATGTCTATATGATATATATAGAGAGAGAGATATATATGCTCCCAGGTGAAATTCAAGATCGCTGAGCCCTCTTAGGAAGGCAATGCTAGCCGGCTCTGCTCCCTCACTCGCCTGACATGCCAACACACCCAGGCTAGACTGTAAATTTATTCAGCCACATTAACTTTTCCTGGTCCTTAAGTCACAAGTGATGAAATCTCATTCATTTATGCAAGCAACTGGAAGATTTATTGTAAATAAAGTTCTGCACATTACACAACCGGCTAAAAATCATAATTAGAGTTGCACTGGGAAACATGTTTTATTTATTCTGACAGTAGTCTGGCTTCAATAATCCTAGCATGATAAATGTCCCTAAAGTTTGCAGAGTTTCAGCAACTAAAGACCTTATCACAGACATGGAAGTGGAAACGTCTGACTAGGTTTGATGTGGCTTACAAGAGGTCCCGAGCAGTTCTGTTGCATAGCATCATTTTAAATCAGCACCAGGGTACTAGGAGCTAGTGGGAGCGCCTTCATTCGTTGTAAATCAAAGAAATGAAATTCTCCGCTGCTATTAAACTTCCAAGACCTCGGTACGAACGCGAGGACACGTCTGCGCGAATTAGCGGGGTTCTAGGATAGGGAGACATGACAGTCGGATTGCCGAGCCGACAGACCCTCTGGAAAAGGGTCAATGACACCATTAATCGGATGCAGACATTCCCCATCTCTAGCTATTCTGCACCCTGCCAAGAGTTCTAGGGCTTTCTTTCTTTATAGTTTTAAGTACAATTTCAGGCCCATAAAACATCAGAGAAGACAGAAGCTATTATCCCGGCCACGACAGGAGTCCCTAATGGGACATGCATACTCTGCAAATACCTAGAACTAATGATGCTGTGCTTTTACTGTTCCCCATCTGTTCAAGGGTATTTTAAAATGTACCAAATCAGGTTTACCCCTATAATGTTTATTGCTGCTCTGAGACTAATAAATGACTCCGAGTGCAATCAAACATTTATCTGGCTTTGCTCATTCCTGAAGAGGAGAGGAGCCCGGTCCATTTGCTTTTCATGCAGGACATCCTGTAAAGCGTTTTCTCCAACCCAGCCACGGAGCACGATCACTTAGATGCTTATGTGAAGACCCTCATCTAGCAGTCAAGGTGTTGCAATACAGCAAAAGAATCAAACCCGTTTATTTTCAGAATAACGGACAGGTTATGCACCGAACAGCCCAGAGCCGCAAGTACGTACTTCACGGGGTAAAACAAACTTTATTATCAATATGGATGATACGCACTTCCACAGTCAGTCAGTCTCTGCTAAATTTAGAACAGCTAGAATATTTCTAGGGAACACCATGAAAAATAATTATTTATATTGCTATAAAAAGAACATTCCAGTAACAAAGAGAGGTGGTGCACAGCAGGGCTCTGTCACAAGTCTCAGTGAAAGAATCTGGAAACCCTTCCCAGCTCCCGCTCCGCAGTGCCAGGGAATGGGAATGCGGGTACCAGGCTAGTTTGCCGCATGGCAGGCAACACTCGGTCTGTTTATTAAATACAGTTACAGAATGGCTTTGTGTATCCTCCTATCTGCAAAGCCACCATTCCAAAATGAATGAATACAGAGGTTAAGTTTGTTTTTGCAAGGTTGACCTTAAAAGTGAGACCAAACACGCTTTGTCATTTTTTCAAGGATTTTTCTTTTTTTCCCCTTTTACCTCCCCAATGCACACACGTACCTTAGAAGCTTGAAGTGCAAAATAAAGCACGGTTTCCTTATGAAGAGATGCCAGCCATGGTCATTGCATGGGCTCTCCGGTCATCTGATGTGGTGTGGCTTGTGAGCACTACAGCTGCACGTTCAGAAAAACTCGGTTATTAGAGAACACCCGAACCATCAATTGCTGCCACAGAAATAGTTTTGGTAGGAAAATTTAAATAAAATAGGGAAGAATACTTAAGTATTTCAGGAAGGCAGTGATGAAGGAATGACACACTCATAAGAGGATTAATCGTATTCTGCAAATAGGAAAGCAAGTAACCTTCCATTTGTTACTAACCTAAGCAAGTACCCTTTTCATAAACATATGGAAGCATTAAAAAACAAAAATCCATTCTTTTGTGACTTTGAAGCTCGTATCGAGTTACATTTCATCCTTTCAAAATTTGGTTGTTATCTGCCAAGACTGTTCTGCAGTGTTTCTAGCTTCTATGCCAGACCAAATGAACAGAGAATGGAGTAAATTAACTGCCTCAGAGCTAGAAAGCGGAGATTGCCCACTGACTTCGGCACACTATACAACAACAAGTACTTTTCATTAATTTATTATTGGCAAACCAGCAAATAGATAGGAACAGATGAAACTGTGCGTCATTTTATCTAAATTTTAGAATGCAGAGCTTAACTGAGGAGCACGTGCCCTCACCGTATCCTACCAAAGGTGCTTTGATTTCATTATTAGAGAAAAATATCTTTAAGTGAATCTGAGGTATGGAGTTCATGCTTCACACAGACCTGATCAATGATTCATTAGCAAAACAGACATTATATATTGCCTCTAAAGGTTACAGCACAGTATTTATTTAACAGCAGAATGCAACAATTTATCTAAAAAGACGACTGCATACATCAAAATCAAATTTATACAGGTACAAAACAAAGCCCTTGAAACAGAATACCTGATAAAAGGAGAAACTTTCAATTCATTAATCAGTCAAATTAATTAGAAAAAATGGCTTGGAGGAAAGGAAAGTTCAGGAAGTAACAGTATTCTGTGCAATAAACACAGATTTTACAAAAATGACAGAGTCATCTTGAAATTAATCTCTTGATTTAAAATACCCACTGGCAACACCACCAAAAAAAGCCCAACATTCCACTTAGACTTCCATCATATTATGACACCAGGTATCTTATTTACAAATCAAGGGAGAAAACCTTCAAGCATGAACAGGTAGCACCCACCTCCTTTATGAAAAGAGTTTGGATGAACGCGTATTGGTGGAGCGACCGGAAAGGCAAAGGCAGCGGGGTCCTAAACCAGAAACTCGGGGTGCTCTCTGCTTTAGTGGGTCAGCCCAGACAATCAGCTGCAGAGCTCTTATTGCCAGTAAAGCCAAAGAAATTTTTGGCAGGTATAGCAAAAATCATGCCCGCTTACATGTAATCAAGTTATCAACATGGCTTTAGCATCACAACCTCTGGATGCCCCAATAAAGGGAGAATTTCTGGACTAGAATATCATGCTGCTATCTGGAGGGGGTGAGGAAGGGATCTGGAAGTGCAGTGCAACCCAAGCAACGAAGAACCGACGGAGACCAGAGGTGTGCAGGGATAAATATTCCCCTTTCAGGAAGGGGGGAAAAAATAAAGTCACCTTTGAAAAGCAAGAATATGCTTTCATAATCCAAGCACCTGAGCTCTTCTAGATCCCGCTGTCCCTTTATTGCTTCTGGAGGTCAGTATGTTATACAGGTTTTGGTTTTTTTTGTTTGCTAAAAAACAACAAAGTGACATACAATGATTTTTGGAGCTATTAATAAAAATCACACCTGAACTCTTTTAAACATACCACAGTACTTAGTTACTCCTGAGCTGTCAATGTTTGCAATGTCTAACGTTGTTAAAAACATGAAAAGTTGGCAAAATGCACCCCCCACCAAAAAAAAAAAAAAAAAGAAAAAAAAGATAAAAGCTTTTTCCAGCTGTAACATCTGTTAAGTCTAACTAGCTGACAAGTGCTTCTGATGAAACACGCTTGCCAGAACACTACATAAGAGGAGGAGGGACTTTATGGAGGAGGGAACGCAAGCTTTTTTTCTCCTTCCCTCACCCACAAAATGCACAATACCATTTGCAAACAACAAAAACACCACAGCATCCTGATAACATGCAACAGGAGGTGATTTCACGGGCCGACGCAGTCGCGCGTGGTTACCTCTGGGTCGTTACCTGCGGTAGTATAACAGGAGCACATGCTATCCCAGCAAAAGATTCTGGAAAATGTAGGTCCCTTTCCCATTCATCAGTTTCTGTGTTATACACCTGCACAATGCTCGTAACATTGTTCAGATGCCAATTGTACCCTCCTACAATATAAATCTTTTTTTCGAGTAAACAACAGCCAGCTTCCGACTGACCTGCACGCATAGGGCTCACCGTTGTCCATTGGTCTGTTTCAGGCACATAATATTCCACAGCCAGAACATCAAAACAACGGTCAACATGGTCCATGCGGCCTCCCAGAGCGTAAATCCTATTATTTGCACTGACCATGGCGTGCAGAACTCTGGGTTCGTTCATTGGGGTTTTAAACTCCCACTGATCCACGGCGGGGTCGTAACAGTGCAGGGCCTTTTTATCTTCCACCGAAATGCCGTACCCACCTGATATGTACAGTTTGTCTCCTACCGTGGCTCCAGCATGCCCCCACGTCCTGCGTTTCAGGGAGCACACGTAAGTCCACTCGTTATTTTTGGGGCAATACTTCTCTACGGAGGCCAAGCTCCCCGACCGGTTCCTCCCACCGGTGGCATACACCATGCCGTGGAGGACGTTGAGTTGGAACTGGATCCTGCTCTCCTGCATGGCCTGGATGCGCAGCCACTGGTTCAGGTGCGGATCGTAACGGTAGCAGATATCCACAGCTCCCTCGCCGCTCCGGTACTGCAGGTGCTGCCCTCCTACGATGTAGACAAAGTTGTCGAGCACGGCCACGCAGGAGTGGCTGCTGCCCACCTCCATTTCCGTCAGCTCCTTGAACTGGCGCATGCTGGCATCCGGCAGGTAGTAGACTTTGCAGCTCACAGTGCGGTCGTTATCGGTGTAGGGAGTGCCGCCGAAGGTGATGAGGGACAGAACATCTGAGCGGATGGTGGTCCGAGGGGACTGCATCTCGTGCTGACGGAAGGGCAGGATCTGGTAATTGAACGCTTCCAGCAAATACTGCCGGCACAAGACATCTTCCACCATGATGTCCAAGGTCTGGACACTGTCCACCAGCTCCGAGGACTTCATCAGCGGGAAGCGGATGTGGCAGAGGACCTGGCTGGCATTAGCACGGCGGGTTGGGTCATACTGCAGCCAGCGGACAGCAGCACGGAAGAGGTCTATTTCACTGCAGCTTTTCAGCTTATTGCTCTGCAAGAAGAAAACAAGGCGCTCCAGCGGCAGGTGGAGGAAATCCTCTTCTTCAGAGATCTGGAGGAAATGCCGAAATGTGAATGCATCTACTGATTCCTTCAAGGATGCGAGGCTAAAGGTGGTGGCCATCTGCCCGATATTAAGACACGTTTCTACGCTCATGGCAGACTTCAGAAATTCTTCGCAGAGCTCCACGACAGGCACCATTTGGAGGAAGACAGCAGCTCCCAGCACATCCTGAATACAGTCAAGATCAAGAGTCACTTCAGCACTGTACGCAAAGTCTATTATGTGTTTCAGTCCTTTTGCAGATACACCTTTCAGTTCGATCACATCTTGGCTGGCTTCTCTCATCCCGCCTGTGAACATCGCCCTGGAGGTCAAAAACACAAACAAAAATTTTCCCCTCTCTAAAAGACATGTAAAAAGATGTATCGCTTCAGAATTTTATTTTTTCAAGCATACTGATTCTCTTAAGGAGGATGGGGAAGGGGGCGAATAAATGAAGGCTATATCTCTAAAAGGCATGAGAAATTGGGAGTATGCAACTACTTACATAAAGCCTGCATAATCAGTGCACTAAGAAGTAATATTCAGCTATCAGAAAGTTAAATTTTTCAATACTGGCAGCATAAGTAGGAGCGCACCACAGCACACGGCTTCAAGAAGTAGGAAGAGCTACCAGAGCAGGGAGCGTAGTGCACTGGACACCAACGAATCCATGATACTCAACAGCCAAAGGATACAACGGGATCTGCACCAGCAGAGGTTGGTAACCATACCCTAAGGAGTTTAAGTATGCAGGATCTGTGAGCACAAAGAAAGAATACAGTTCGGAAGACACTGTGTTTAGGAGGTCTGGAATCCTCTGAGCTTGCCTGCAGCACTGCCTTTAGGCAAAGATTTCAGTTAGCCCATTATATCGTGGGCTACCTATGAAATGGCTTAAATATTGCAGATGCAGCACGTCTTATGAACAGCTTTGGTAATCTCAACAGAACCTCCCCTCCAAGGTTCATTCCCAACACCTCAAGAAAATAGGAGTTGCAGCCACTTCAGAAAACGTCTGTCATGTTGCAGTACAACGGCAGGGGGCTAACAGGCAATTAAAAAAAAAAAAAGGAAAAAGAAAAAGATTTTGTTACAGCACAGCTGCAAGCACATCAGTTGACCAGGCCACGCAGAGATTAGGCCCTAGATCACCTCCTTGGGAGGCTTCTAAATTCCACAGGAAGCACATACCACGCCAAGGACTGCGCACAGACATCTCGTAAACCACTCTTCTAGAGCGCTGCTGCATTTCCCAGCTACGGGGCCTGTGGGCGTGATGGGGACATAACTGCACATTTGGTTTTTTATACGTTTACATTAAATTTCAGCAGTTTTTGTTATATATGGGTAGCTCAGGGGCAAAGGTTTGCGCTCTGTGTAGCAGTCAACAAGCAGTAGCAGAGCAGTTCTGGGGAAGCCAAAGTCAAAACAGGTTGCTGGAAGAACTGTAACACGGAGTTTCACCATTCGCTGCCATTGTACACACATCACAGCGAGGCTACAGACCGTCATACCAAAGACCTTTTAAACTGCTGGCTGGTTTTTTTAAACTGTTGGGCTGGTTTTTCCACCATCGATAACCTCTTTTCCATTGGAAAGGTAAACTCACTGCAAAGGCACGGTGTCATTAGAGCTGCCTTCGGAAGCTGCAGTGACTCTAAGGTGCAAGTCAGTCAGAAAAAATGCTGAACAGACCTTGCTCTTCCGCATCCACACAGGAATGAAGGAATATCTTGGGAACACTGTCAAAAGACAAGACTTCCAAGTTTCCTGTCCAAACCAGGCTAGAAAATCTGCTGCCGTCCAGCATAAACCCAAGAAATCCTAAATGACCTAAATAAGGAAATACCTGCATATGAAATCAGCTTTCTGTAACCGAGAATACTCTGTAACCAGGAATACTGTTCGCAATTATTTGTCCATATAGCAGATGAGAGCATTCTGCTAAAATCCCCTTGCATATCCCATGTCACAGAACAGCGTGCTGCCCTGATCCCTTGCCCCAGAGGATATGCAGACATATGTGTACTCATGCATTAGCTATACAGAGCTGAACGTGCATAAGGAAAGAAAAGCATTATTGTTGCCGTGAAGAAGACAAATCATCAAATAGAATGCAATTCCTTTAAAAAGTGTTACGGTTCTAAAACGCTGATTATATAAATGCCTCGATTTCACTCTTTTCCCTCACCCCTTCTGCATAAAAACAGAGTATTTTCAAAAGCTAGATTATTCTGCCATTGTTCCCCAGGACAGCCTTCCTTAGCACCACAGAAGTTATAACAAGAAACCTACTCAGCAATTATATTTCGACAGTGAAAACACACTAGCAGTGGCACTGCACACAGCATTTATGAATACAAATAGTGCTATTAGCATTTTGGTGGGAGATCAGCGCCATCATTAATTGCATGCCTGTTAGGGAGAGTGATAAGCTTGGAAGGTTTATGTTACCAAAGGGAGAGAGAAGGGAACAGCCTAGAAAATATGTGTGTACATAAGCCAGACATCATTACAGCAGCTGAAGAAATGGGTGAAGGGATACAGGAGATATGCCAAGGGACACTGAACTCCCTTGCTCTTGGTTACCTGCTCAGCAAACCAGTCTGCTCAGGTCAGGAAGGAACCCAGACGTCAAGGGTTGCAAACCCCGCTGAACAGCCCTTCCCCATCCTTAC
Organism: Phaethon lepturus; assembly: GCF_000687285.1. Taxonomy (NCBI): domain Eukaryota; kingdom Metazoa; phylum Chordata; class Aves; order Phaethontiformes; family Phaethontidae; genus Phaethon; species Phaethon lepturus. The sequence goes on along the minus strand of NW_010553308.1, from coordinate 12,361 downwards.
TTGCTATGACCTGCAGTCCAGAACAACACCCAACTCAACTTCTCTGCTGTTTTGAACCTTCCCCATTGCCTCCAGCATGCCCCTCACTTGATGCTGCTACCAGTGCTGCCACAAAAGATCCCTAACTCAAAAAAGAAGTCATTCCAAGTCAGAGAACCATTACAAAGGAGTTTGACAGAGGCAAGATGGATGAATACATATTTTTGCTTAAGACTGAATTTCCTGCTCTGCAACTGGCTCACTCTGCATTAATTTGGCTGAGAAAACTCATCTCCGTGCTTCAGTTTTCTACCCACACAAGATGGGACAATTCTCCCTTATCTCCCAGGGTTCTGGGGAACACACACACAAAATGTTTCATACTCTTCAGCCCGTGAACAGTAAGCACTATAGACAGATCAGTGGTATTTAAAGATAACATGAGTGTATTTACAATGGGCACCATCGTTCAATGGGATGACTCATTTCGGAGCCCTCGCTGCCACTTCAAAATCAGCTCAGGTAACTCCAGGGCAAAAGCCTGTTTCCTTCAGCAGGCAGAGCACCTACCAGTGCTGCCGAGGAGGGTTCTTGAACTTGCGTCTTGGCCCAGGGGCTGTAGTCAAACAAACCTCATCTGGGTGCAGAGGGACTGACTGGGAGCCTCTGCGTGCCTGCAGGTAGTCCCACCAACGTCCGTGGGGGAAACCAAACCTCCAAAGGGTTGGGCGTGGGGGTGACTTTGGGGTGCGGTTGGGGTCGGGGGAGGATGGGGAAACAGAAAACCAATGGGAAAGGTAAAAATGCCTGCTTCCCTATTGGATTCTCACCTGAAATAGTCACTGCAGGCAGCCAAGACAACTTTATGAACCTGAAACACTTCATTATTTATAGTGAGGATGACATCAAGCAGCTGAGCCTGAGCTCGGAGCGAGGCCAGTCCCTGCAGTAGAGTGGTGCTGTGGCCAGGAGCAGAGAACGTGCATTTCAGGGTGCTGTTCTTGTCAGCCATGCTAAAAACAGAACAAGAGAGACAGGCTGGTTTTAAATTAAAACAATATGTGGTACACCTACAAAGCATGCTGGGGGAAGATACTGTAACATGAAGCAGTTTGAACGCAAATTCCCAGCTCAATAGCCACACAGAACATCATGACATCAGTACCTCAGTTGTATTCCCTTCTCCCAGCACAAAAGAGACTTCCAAATTTTTAAATTATACTTTTGCATTACTGACAACCCATCACGCTGCAGCACACATGGGCTTCAGAGACCATCCAAACATCAGATAGCGGGGCCAAAATCTCCAACGAACACTGGTGTCCCCCCACTACAACTACCCCAGAGTCCACCCTGACCTTGACTTCAACCACGAGACTGGATCACAGTTGCTTATTCTTCTCACCACCTATCCTGACTGCAGCTGTTGGATACTCTGTACTGTCCAAGGACGGTCCTATTTGATCCTTTCCTTATGCCTGACCCTCATGAGAAGAGCAAAAGCAAAATATTACATAGCACAGGCTGCTCTAAATAACGTCAACTGTTTGAACTGCACTGTAAACAGTCCCCTCCCAGTGTAAATATTTCCTTGGTTTTCCCAATGCCTCTCGCACATGTTCCCCAGCGCGGAGAGCATCATTCTTAGATTCACTTGGCCTCAGATGCACTTGTCAGTGAGAACGCTGCATTTGGAGGTGAACATCAGCAGTATCTCTGCACAAGTGGAAAAGACTATTAAATGCTCTGTGCTCCTTTGAAAATACTACAATTATGCTGCAGATTCCCTGAGCCAGGCCAGAGTGGGCCAGCATGCCCTGCCCACCAACTAGGGTCCACAGAAGCACAAAACCCTAAATTCATTTGCAAATTCAATCCAACTCTAAACTACTTTTCAGGATCAAGATCCAAGTCCTTCTGGGAAGAAAACATGCACAAGGACCAGTATTCAAGATGAGGTTTACGTTTTCAGAAGCAACCTGCTATTTGCTCTCTGCATTTTAAGAAATATTTTATGGCAGCATGACATAAAAAAATCCCAAGCAGTTCATACCAAATTTGCAACGCTGCATTACTTACTCCCAAGTCCACAGAGGGAGAGTGTACTTAGTAGTGTGCTTAAAGGGTAGTATTATTATTATTTAGGTAGAATATACCAACAAAGCAAAAAAAAAAATGTACAGAGACTAGGTCCAAGTGTGCTAAGGGCTGTATAATCCCACCGTTTGCTAACAACTGTCCCTAAGAGCTCACTACCTAAACAACAGCAGCCACACACAATGGACAAAACAAGTAGGCAAGGTCAGAGAAGAGTCAGGGAGATGGGATAACCAAAAAGGGGATGTAAACAATCCTCAAACAATGAGGAACAATGGACAGGACTTGCTACTTGCCTAACTTATCGGATTGCAATTTCCTGCAAGCTTTACAGAAGAGGCGAGTTAGGGGAAATCTGTGATGTTCATCAGAGCGCTCGGAGGGCAGTCGCTTTGTGCGAGTAGCTCCAGAGCTCTTTGGGATGCTGCAGGATGCAGATATCAAATCTTTGCAGTCTGTTTCAAAACTCCTCAGGCTTGGGAACGTGCCTCAAAATTCATACGAGTTCCTACTGGGATGACCGATAACGGTCAGCTGTGCTTCTTGTAGCACAGATCTGAAATTCCTACCTTGAAGTCAAAGCATACTAAAAAGTCTTAGTTCAGAGAGCGGACTCCAGCTACAACATCCTTCCTATAATAAAAAGGATTAGCAAAAAGTCAGTTGCTGACAAGACCTTTATCCATTTCTCTGCAAGCCAAGAACATCTATCCACTCCAGCCCTTCCCATGGCAAAAGAGGAAGGAGATTGGAGGGAGCCAGTGCGTGAATATTCATCACGTTAAACTCATTTTACTCTCCTCTTTGGAACAACGGCTTTGATTTGCTGGAGTTGAAAGGAGGAAACATCGAGCACAAGCAAGGAAATGATCTTGCCTCTGAACACAGTATCGTTCACCAAGCAAACCCATTTTGCTTCATGCTGGACAGGTAAAATACACACAGACAGCTCCATCTGGGAGACAGTAACTCCGGAGTTTACTGTAACTTCATTAGACTCGATCTCGTACAGGATTCTTCTCATGGGAATTTTCCTCAGCATTTTTTTCAGACCAATTTTAAATATTCCTTTTCCCAGCCTAAGGGCTTACCCATATAGGATTGCTTTCACTATACCCACAACCCTCCCAGTGCGGGTGCCTCTTCAAACAACAAGCTTTACCTGCACAAACATTCTTCTTTTTTCCTTTCTCTTAATTAACTTTTACAGGCACTGTTAATAACCAGACTGTAAGTTTAAAGTAGATGGAGGACTAAATCTGGGTAGATATTTCTATGCTGGAATAAATTTGTTTGCATGTGCGATTCATTTCAATAGGTAATTGTGAATAGCTACCCCTGAAAAACTCCCTGTACTAGTTCCTTTGTCTATTTACAGGTACAGAAGAAAAGGATCCAATGATTACACAATCCTCCAGGGAAAAAAAAAAAGCAAACCAAAACAAAACTGAACAGTACAAGAAGCATTGGCAATGTCCAGTTTTCTTCAGTCTGGAAAAAAAAGAGTTTTTAGCAGAAACACATAAGCTGGAAGTAAAATAAAACCCACACAAAGCGTGAGAAATCAAGTAAGAGACTTTACAAAAAACAAAGCGGGGGGAGAAGAGGTGAGAGAAGAGCAACAAGCACTGTTTGCACGGCGGTTAGTAAAAAGGGATTTGCGATAAAAGCAGGCTTGGCTCAAACCAGGCTGCCCGGCCACGGGGCACGCCGTAGCACGGCACGCAGTACGCCGCATGGCCTCGCTATCCGCTCGTTGCGCTGCATTAGGAACGGAGGAAGAAGAGACACAGCAGTTGGATGTCAGGGACTTTAAAAAAAAAAAAAAAGGCACAAAAGGAAGCCTTGAACATCTGAAAGTGCCTTTGTGAGGCTGTCCCTATCTTATTTGAGATCTGAATATGCCGTGTACTTGTTGCTTAACAATTTGTTACAGAAGAAACAGCCTCGCAGACAAACTTCGGAAGAGTTGCAGCTACTCCTCAGCAGTTCAGAACATGCCTTCAAGATAAAAGCCTTTCATCAGACAATAGTGAGAAAGCGTTTATTCTGCTCTTCCCCCCTTCCCCTTCTGATGGGGGCAGGGCTGGAGAGCTTCTGGAATTTTCCTTGTTTTTTCATCTTTGTCCTCAAAAGGACGGCACCGAGTGAAGCCCTTCCCCTGCCGCGGAGCTTTGCGGGGGTTTCTGCGGCCGGAGCGTCCTTCGGCAGGGGCCGGGCACGCTGGCTCGGAGCGGGCTCAAATGCCTCTGGCTGCACCCGGTCAAACCTGCCCTTTGAAAAAAGGTAAAACATAAAAATCACGTTCACATCAAGCAGCACTTCCAGGGCACGTCCCGTGGGCTTCACAGGGATCTGGAAGGGGATCTGAAAATGTTTACATGACCGGGGCCTCTAACATGAATATATTGGTATAAAGGTGACTTTACCAGAACAGAAATCCCACTTTCCATATGGAAATAGCTGTAGCAGTGAAAGGCATCTTTATATTCATGTAACTGCATCCACAGCACGAATGGTGGGGGCAGCCGGAATTCAATAGACACGTTGATTCAGAAGGGGGATCCATTTTGGGCAGCAGCCTCAAAGACTCCGATAACATCACTGGTACCCGCTTGTCAAAACGGGACAGGGAACAAGTACTGGGATTGAGGACTTGTCCCCAAGCCGCTGCTCTGAGGCCAGATTGCTTTCAATCCTCTGCAGTCACTGCGGGAGAGAGTTCGGCACGGCGTTATGTGCCCGTAGCTTGGGGAAAATCAACCCAAAACCATACACACGTTGCAGGATTATGAAAGTGTTAAAGCAAGGGTTAAGGGAGTGGTTCCAGCCACCCAGCAGGCAGGGAAGGCAAACAAGCCCAGAAATTCTCCTGCTGCTGCTGTACCTATTGCAGGAGCTTGGCCGTGTGCTCATCCTTGCCCCAAGCACGCTGACCACATCCTTAGCCGACATGTTTCTGAGCAAGGACTGCTCGATTTTTTTGACCAGAAACAGATGCAGCGAGGCGGTCTCTGAACGCAGGGCTGGACACCCAAGACGCCTCCAAAGCTGAGGGGCCGAGAGAGATGCAAGAGCCATACTTCAAGAATCGGTTCAGACGAGGCACAAAGAACGTCCCAAAGAACAACCGTTCCCTGCCTCTGCCTCCTCGATTCTCCACAACATCACATGTAATCCAAGAGGCGTTTCAAGCTAATGAATCATTTTTACCAAATCTGTACTGATGATTAAAAACATCAAAGCTGGAATTAAAGGCTTACCAAGCATGAGTTCATATTTCAGCATGTTTGCAACTACTGCAGAAGTACAAATGGAGAGAATTATACCAGGCCAGATTATAACATTTCAGTGATTGAATTAAATAAGAAAAATCTTTTGCTACAGAACTGCCTGTCATCTCCCTCCTCGTCTTTTATAACATGGTCTTCCTTGGAAGAAGGGATAGTTTGGTGCTAGGGAGGCTGGCTCTCCATCCCGGTTCAACATCCTTGCTAATATCCACCCACGTTTTCCCACTCTCTGGGCAGGTGGTGCTTGGTAATTTTTCATACAGGAGAAACTCAGGGGGGTTGGCAGGATTTCTAAAGCGGGGCAAACTTCCAACAGCCAGCCTCTACAGCAAACACAAGCTCGAAAGGTAGGACCCCGCGGGGCATGGCTGGGGTACAAAAGAGGAAGGAGGAAAAGCAGCAGCAGCATGTGTGTGTGCGTTCGCATGCATGAAGTACGTAGTGCCACAGCTTTTCTGTGGATAAACAAAGGACTCGGGATTGCAAAATAGCCAGCGAGGCACCTTCTGAGCATTTTTTTTTTTTTCTGAGAATTTTTTTACGGTGAGAGCAACAGAACTAACATAAAGCTGAAGTGTAACTTTATTTAGAACATAGGGCATGAATATTAAGGACCTTCTTTAAGAACCTTTGAAAGGCAGCATTATATATATTTTAATAATGCAAATCATTAAATGCCTTTAGTTTCATGCCTAAGTAAAAAACACATTCAGATTCTGATTTTTAAACCACAATTAAGACACTTAAAATCAAAACAAAAGTCAAACTCCCTCAGATAAGTCACTGGTAGCCATGGTTACTGTAATATTTCAGATCCTCAGGCTTTATATCACATGCCCAAATGATGAAAATGAGTTTTCAGCACCTCACACTAACAAATGTTACGTTAGGGCAAAAAGGCTAAACCCTTTACTGCAGATTTGCTGTTTCACGGACTGTTATCGGGACTTTCGGACAATGCACCCATGGCCTTTGCACCCCCCCACAAAAAGGCATCGAGAGGTTTCCTTGAAGTTTGGGTGCAAGGAAGATTAGATGCGGCCAGGCAATGAGACTTAAAAATACCTGCCCTGTTAACCTACTTACATTCCCAGCAGAGAGCCAGATTGTCACCAGCACCCCGTCAGAAACAACATTTACCATCACTTCCCTGTCCAGATTAGCAACAACAACAAGCACTTAATGATCAGCAACTAATTAAATATTAACACGTCAAATGAAGGAGATGTTTTCCAGAGAAACATAATCATCCTTAGGAAAGATACACGAGCAAAATCATTTAATCGATTTCTTTGTTCCCTTTTCTACCTCCTTCCCTTAATTCCTCCTATTTCTCTCCTCTGCCTCCACTCATTTTCCTCTCCTGACACCCTCTTTTTCATCAAAGGCAATAAATACAAGTAGAAAGCCTGGGACTAATATCTCTATTTAGAAGCGACTGGCAATTTGGAGTGCTCAAATCAAGAGATTATAAATGGGTCTGAGTTTTAGAAGGAGAAATACTTTGTATGAAAAAAAAGGGTCTTCTGTAAAATGCCTGAAGCAGAATAGTGACGTTTGAAAAGTTTCGCCTTCTATCTTTTATACTTCGAGTCTCAAAATTTAAGGAACATTAACGTTTGGCAAAGGGAGAACGAATAACATTCACTATTTTAGAAAAAGAACAAAGGCCAACGAACCAAGCTTTTTTGTCTGTATTACAGGGACCCAGTAGGCTTGTCCCTCTCACAAAGAGGGAACTGAGGTCTCAAAAGAGGGACTGCCCGATGCCGGGACGGGACCGGGCGCCGCTGGGCTCCCACGCTCTCCACTGCCAGACAACCCACGTCTGCTTCAGCCTTGCATTCAGTGAAAGCAGCAATTAAAGATGTATTTCACAGAAGCCACGAGGTACCTTAATGTTTCATTTTTAAGTGCTTTCTGAATCAGGTCCTACTGATCCCTTTATTTGCTTATCTGCATCCTACTTCTCTCAGGCTGGAACCACAGAAGCCCTATAACCTGAAGGTAAGGCAAAAAGTTGAAGCAAAAGGCTTTTCAATTTTACATTTTTTAAATGTTTTTTTTTTTTGTCCCCTGAGAAGTCCCAGACACATTTCCAAATCTATGTTTTTCTTTTTTTCTGAGCTGGACTCACACAGGACCCAGCAGACACACACACGAATATATTCTGCTCCCAGGCTTCAATCAGTAAGCTGTTTGCAAGCCAAAGGAGGTGGGTTTTTGGTTTCTGCTAAAAGCACTAATAAAACTGGATGTCAGTTTTTGCTGACTGGCCTGGTAAAATGGAACAACAAAAAAGTGGAGGGTGAAATATCTGAACACATTAAAACTCTGTGCCACCTCATGGAGTTTCAACATGAGGGACCGGTCAGTACCTGCTGTACCCGGGACAAATCGCGGGGAGAGGGGGGAAAGATCAAGATTCTTAAAAACGTTTCTGTCACAAAGCCAGAGTCATCTTTACGCCGGTGCAGGGACAAATGGGAAAAGCAGTTTGGTCCTCTTCATTCAGCAACCGGCGCAGCCAAGGCAACTCTCAGGTAAGGGCTCCGTGAGCCCAAATTTGCACACTGGTAGCACTGGGGTCTTGGACAGGCACAAAATGCCAGGCTGAGAAGATCATTTACCAGGATCTGCCATTTCTCTTCTCTCTACCCATATCCAGAGCTATGGCAGAGGATTTTGTGCCGTACGGGGATTTTCCTGGGGTACCCTCAGTCCTGCCCCAAACCTCCTCCGGTAGCAGAGAGCGTGGAGCAGGCGCAGGAGACACACATCACCCATCGCTACCATCACCCTGCCCTCCCACAATCTCAACCTCTATTTTTGCAATGACCGAGAACGGGAAGATACTACCCCACCCCCCAAACTTTCACCATGATTATATTCTTGTCAGCCCCAAACTTAATCCCGCTGAGCCAGGAACAAACTGAGCAAATATAAAAATCACTCTAAGCATATAAATTACTCTGGCAGCCACAGACAGCATCACAGCAATGAAAAAGTCAGCTGCTCTCCGTCGCTCCCGAGCTCAGCCAGCCACACAAACACCCCCAGAAGGACGGTGGATTTTGCACCACGTAAAATTTGCCTGTACACGGCTAAGTACAGGCTCTTTATACACTCGATACTCCTGCTGACAGCACTGCCTTAAACAGTTCCACGTTTCCCCCCACCATATGCCCTTACTGTCAAACCCTGCCAACCCCCGGCTCTAGAAACAGGAGAGCTACAGCGATGCCGGATTAAAAAAAAAAAAGGCAAAACAGGGGAAAAAAAAAAAAGCAGAACCATCCTTTTACAACACACCACTGCGGTCCTTTTAGCAGCCAGAAGCCGCAGCGGGTATTTTCTGCGCCCGCCATCCCCTGCATATATATATATATATACACTTATATACTCTCCCAGCAGCACCCGTGGCAGAGCCGCTGTGCAAAGGCCGAGAGGCACCTAGTGGTGTCGGGAAGCACAGCAGAGCCACCAAGGCCACCCCAAAAGTGACACCCAGCCCACCCCCAAGCACAGCTTCATTGCTGGCCTTGTAGATAGCACCCTGGCTCTTCCCTCCGCCCCTGCTCTTCCATCCTCCAGCATCACGTTTTCACCTTTGGAAACGGAGCGAAGCTGATCCGTGGCACAGCTACCACCGCTTTCATTCAGAAAATCTGTCGGGGACCTGCCTCGGCGTCCCGGCTCATCACAATCCAGCAATGGCTCGATCACGTTCCCGCTGAGAACAGCCCATTTCAGCTCTGCTAGCAGCAACTAGCAGGGCAGAAAAAGTTGCCCCCACCAAGCAAATCACTCTGCGATCGTCTCCCACACAACCATACTGGGCCCTTCACTCCACGCCCTGGAAAAACTCAGAAAAACTTCAAAATCAGAATACGAGGTACGTGGAGCAGCGTTGTCTCAGCCTGTTTCTGCTGCATCCTCTGGGCAGTGTTGCAATAAAAATGACAGGACTAGTTACACGCAGAGTAGGTACTACAGCGTGCAGTGACCTGCAGCACGTCTCTCCTCCTCTCCCTGTACCTCCACCCTCCAGATTATTGCCTCTGAGCAGCTAGGGATCTCAAGTAAAAGCAACATAAAATGATGAAACAGCACACAAGAGAAGAAAAAACCACCACCCCTTTAATGCAAACTAAAGAAATCATGTTTTCTAGCAGATGTGAGCAGCTGCCCCAGCACTTGGCATCATAACACTAATTCCAATTCAGTTCCAGGATCAAATCCTCTTACTGCCGCGGCTGTTTGTAGCCCGTTTCCCTTGTTACCTAAATCCTCTGCACTTACCTTCTGACAGGCTTGCGCCCATCCTAAACACCCTTATGTTTCCCAGCTCCTCGGGCAGTTCAATTCGGCACAGGCTTTGTGCCGCCCTCGCTGCGTCACCTGAACAGAATAACCCAAGACCACCAGAAGTGCAGCAACAGCTTTTCTTAAAGGTTTTCTGTGCAAGTTCAGCATTTATCTTCCATATCAATGGGAAACTGGAAAAGACTCCTTAGCCACCATCCTGTGATGCAAGGCTCTTCCTTACAAAGCAGGGACAAAGGGAAAGTCCCTTTCAAAATTGTCTTGTGGCAGCGTATAGAACATTGAAACCACACAAAACTAAACTTCGAACAGTTTCAAAAGGAAAAAAAAAAAGTCTCATTGAAGACTGAAGCTATATAAGATTACAGGAACACAAAAGCAAGGCAGACTCACAGCCCTTATCATCATCTTCCCCTGACGGGGTTTTACTCCATCGTCATGTACATCTGCTCTCTCCCACCACTTTCTTCAGAAGGAGTAAGGTTAGAGGAGTTCAGGTGGACTTTTTCTTGGTGTGAACCCAGACATATGTACTTTTAGATAAGGAAGACCTGCAAGTCTCCCTGGCCCATTCATTCTGGTTTTGACAGGTGAGACGGCTTTCAGCAAACACGCCAGCGTGTAACAATATTAGGGAGGTTTTCGAAAAGTGCTTATACAACCTGGCTGCCTTCCTTTCTTCAAGGAATTATTCCCAACTTAAGAGACACGCAGCTCTCCTCAACAGCTTGTCTGGACATCCCGATTAATTCCTGCTTAAAGGCCTGCACGATAACATCCTCTCCAGCATCTGAAAATATCTTTTTCCTAGATCTTTGTCACCCTGCTTTGTACAACCCTACCTCACCAACACTGCAGCAGAGCTCACACGCTTCACTGTCTAAAGCACTGAGAGCTTTTTGTACTGACAGTACCAATGGATTTCACCGTTTCCTCCGTACTTACTTGCTCACCAATCTCAAAGCGTATCTTCAGGAGCAGCACGGTATTAGAGAGCGAAATCTGTAGCCCAAAACTCACCCTCTACATGATACGGAGGGCTGGGAGTAAAATATGAAACCCATTTGTAACTCATTAAATTCTGCCCATGGAGGAAGAAAAAGAAAAAAGCAAGTTTATTTCAAAATAGAACATTTGGGCCGTTTGCTTTTCAATGCACAGCAACGGCCTTATCTCATGCCATCAGTGTGTCGAAAGCCTTTTGTCCATCCCATCTTGCACAGCGAGTTCCTTATCGAATGAAAGCGTAGGATCCCCGGCAGACAAGTTAATTTTCTTGCTTTGGGGAAGCCAGCATACTTACGGGTAACTAGCATCAGCCATGCGGTAGCAATTCCAAAGATGGAAATTCTGTCCGTGCTGTTTGAGTAACAGCGCACCACCGAAATGGCATGTGTGTAACAGCAAGAGAGGACTTTGTCCTTTTGCCTTAGAGAGTAAATACTCAGTAAGTGCAAAAAAGTCACAAGCAGAAGCACCTAACAAGGAATCATTGTCGGTAGGGAATGCCCTTAAAATTCTCCTCTCACTCTATAGTGACGATGCAGCATGTCCAACGTCACCCATCAGGTTTCCACCCTGTATTCTCCAATAAATCCATCCTTTAAAACAGAAGACTAACAATCCAGAAGAAGCGGTATCCAAACTTCAACGGAATTTACTTTAAAATTAACAAAGAAAACAAACACATGGCAATAGAGAACACGACACAGCTACAGCTCAGGGAACAAAACTGCTGCAGCTCCAGTCTGGGTGATTTATCACAGCCTTGAAACAAATTACTCCCATTTCTCAGTGCTACACACCCAGCACCGAGAAACTCCCGAGTGCCGAGCATGTGGCCCCACCGACACCCGTGTGAAAGAAGTGCTGCTGTTCCTGCTCTGAGAGGGAAGAAAAAGGAGGTGCAGAGAGATAAAATTAAATGCCCCAGGCAACACAGCATACAGTTTACCCAGGTGGTCATTAGGAAAAAAAAAATTTATATATACATATACAATATATGGTGAGAATTCAGACAGGCTTCTCCGGCGCTGAACAATGACTGTAAGAGCTTCCCTCTCCGCGGCGTGACATACAGGGTGGTTATTTCAGGAGCGAACACAGAGAGAGTTAAGTTGAGGATAAATGATGCTTTGAAGCGAAGTGACAGGTTGAAAGCATAACATCCGAGAGACAGACACCACAACTTTCTGAACACTGTCCAACACGGTAACTTTTGGATGACGACAGACAGAAAAGCCCTGGGAACAGAAATTCCTCCACCAACAGGTACCACCTACAACCATCCCCCCACCACGACGTCCTTCCAGGTACCACCACCAACTTTGTGCTGCTGCCGATGGTGGAGTGACCCCGTACGGACCAAAACTGGTGACCCCAGGAGGGGTTTTCAGCCTGGAGGGGCCGGCAGAGAGGATGGGACGCAACAGATTGGGCCTGAAACACCAAAAACTTGGCCTCTCTAAACCCATAAACCTGGTTTCTACAACCCCACGAAGCCGGTGGCTCCACAAACCCTACCCAAGCGGGGTCTCGGTGCGATTCACAGTATTTTCTATTTCTACCCTCAAACCTCAGCCTTCCCCCTCATAAACTCCACCAGGGAAAGCATTATTATTAAATATTATCGTTATTTTTCAGAGGACCCTCAGCCGCCGGGCCCT
>NW_010553307.1:0-1158 GCF_000687285.1 Phaethon lepturus | reverse complement strand
GCACGCTGCTGCTGGGTGCCCGGTGCCCTCTAGCCGCTTCGCGCACACATCGCAGCCAGACGCCGCGCCCCGGCTGCCGGCACCCGCAGCGGAGTGCCGCAGCGCTTCTGCAGACGGACTCCTTCATTTCTCGCTATGCCCCTCCTCCTACCTTTGCTTTATGCCTACCCTGCTTTCAGAAATTAAGATACGAGTTATTTTCAGCTCCTCCTGGCTCCTGTGAAAGGTTAAAAGGCCGTGGCTCACTGCACAAGAAGTTTAAGCCTATTCAAGAAGTAATTTATTTATATTTTTAGTAACTTCGAAGGTGCAGGATACTAGCCAGGATGAACATTCAGCAAGCAAAACCTTCAGGGAGGCTGCTGTATGTCTTAGTTCCCCCGCTATAAGTGGGAGGAGGGGGGCACAGAATAGAAACTTTCTGCTTTTAGAAGTATTTCTGTCTTCTCCTTGAGGCTTACATCCTGAAATCCTCCTTGCCTGAATTGCACAGCTGCACCCCAACGAGGAATAAAGGTTTCGGGGCACGTGAAATAAACATAGTGCTCTGTAGAGCACCTAGGGTGTAGCTCTGCAGCAGGCTAGGGAAAAAGAAACCAGTGCCTTGCTCTCTTTGCACCTGTACTTGTATGCACACAAGCTAAACACAGAAAAAAAAAATAAGACTAAGCTGTGGGAAAAAAATACAAGTGTTATGATCAAACTCTATGAACAAGCTGGTGGAACTGTACAGGCATCAACATTCGAGCAAGAGAACAGGCCAGAAGGGAACATGGCACTGTAGCAGCCCTAGTTTAGACTTGTTCAAACGACAATGAAAATGCAGCCTTTGAGCCACCTCGTTAAAAGGCTGGCAGAGCCCACTGAAGCGGTCTGTTCCTCCCAGCCCGCATTCTCAGCCGAGCGAGGGAAGTCAGACCGCATGCTATACCTGCAGGCATGCTCACCCTGCCCGTGAGCTCAGCCAGCCGACGAGCCCCGCTCGACGGGCTCAGGCCAAGGCCCCCCGCACCCCCGCCTGGGCACACGCTGCCTGTCTCCCATACGCCCCTTCCTGCATCCACGAGGTTTTGCTGGAACATCGGCCGCGAGGGCACAGCTACGAAGAGAAAGTGGTCAACCTGCCCAAACCCGGACGCCTCCAGAGGGGGCACGGCC
>NW_010553306.1:0-253 GCF_000687285.1 Phaethon lepturus | reverse complement strand
CCCCCCCCGCCGGCCCCCCAGCCGAGGCCAAGCCACCGCCTTAGCCACCGCCCCAGCCCGTGGCGGCCGGCATGGCTCCCTTGGCTATGCCCTGCTCACCTTGTCAGGTCTCTCCGACAGCATCACAAGGCCTGTGAGCAACAGGGAGATCGTCAGCAGGCTTTCATGCCCCTGATAGTTCTCGACGTGGGACTTGACAGCAAAATCTTCTGGCTGAAGCAAACACAGCAGTGAGTTACTGGCGGGGCCTGCA
>NW_010553305.1:0-35401 GCF_000687285.1 Phaethon lepturus | reverse complement strand
GGCTCCCGGTGTGGGCGGAGAGGTCGTTACGGGAGGGAAGGGCAGCAGCGGGGCCCCGTCTGAGTCCCCGCCGTCCCGTCCTCGTCAGTGAGCCGGGGCCGGGCACGGCCCTTCTCCCCTGCCGTCCTCGGCTGCCTCCCGCTGCCCCTCCCGGCACAGCAGCGGGACGCTGAGCGGAGCCCTCGTTCCCTGTCCACGGTGGCCGGGGAGGGGTGGCTCGTCTCCTCGGATTTGCTTCCCTGCCAGGGTGCTCTGAGGGGATGCCTTCCTCTAATGGCAGTTAGGACACAGGCATCTCTTAAATGCCAGCTGGCAGAGGAAGAAAAAAAAAAAAAGTGTTTTTTATTAAGGTACAGACGTTTCAGTCCTGCCTGCCTTGTTCTTGGTATAGCTTGTCTGTGAAGTCGTGTTGTCACTAGTTAGACGCTTCTCAGTGCCCTTTAAGAAAGTACATGAGGTTGTTTTCTTAGTCGGTGTTAGGAAGGCAATGGGAATTTGCCTTTTTCCACGTGGCTTTGAAAGCTTGGGAAAATATAAAGGAAATGCAGTACGTGATACTGTTGCCATTAATAATCGAGATAATTTTGCAGTTTAAATATCTTTGGTCTGTGGACTTCAGTGACATGAAACAGCTGATAACTTGTGACGTACATGAGGCCTGTGGTTGCTTTTTATGTCCGAGAGTTGGAATGGCAGGGCTTTAGTGAGGAATGAGTGAAAGCTTAACATGCAGCGGTTCGTCACTAACATTGAGCCCTGACTTGTCACTGAAGTGCTGTCAGTAAGAACAGGGTATCTGCACATTCAGATTCTGGCAAACCTGATCAATCCTATGGATGCTTGTTTGTTTTGGTAAACTTCTTGGTTACTGGTAATCATTCTGGTAGCTTGATCTAGCTGATGGTTTTTTAGCTAGCATTTTAAAGACATTTATTTAGGTTGAGCTTGTACAGTGACCTGAACAAAAAGATGGGGTAGCTTGGCCATCTAGTTTATGTAAAGCGGGGAAGAAACACATATATGTACCTTCAAATTAGATGGAAACTTTGATTCTTCTTGTGGCATAGCATAAGAAGAAATGCTAATGATGGCTACATTTTTGCATGTTACAAACCTCACCCCACATGAAAATTCTTATTTGCTGAAATACTGCAACTAATCAAATAATTTGTGTGCTGTGATGCACTATGCTTATGATTTAATCCATGCTTTTACTTGGGGTACCAATCTATTATTAACACATTATTCTATGGTGTAATTTTTTGTATGGTGTTTTGCTTTACTTAGCTCATCTTCTTTGCTTTACGTGTAAGTAGTCTAAGATTAATTTAAAGCTAAGTGCTTCTAAGAATCCTAAATGTTCTTCCGTAAAGATCAAGCTGTTAAGTACTGCAAGCTTATACTTCTGTAGCGACTTAGTTCATGTTAGCCTTTTCTTTTTAAAAACTCTAAACATAGTAACAGTACACAGCTATTCTACATAAAAAACTTTGGGTTTGAAGTTTCATTGAATTTAAAAATAAAGTTTCTCATGATTTTGTTTCCATGAGGAATACGTTAACATATAGCTTTTCTGGCACTATACCTTTCTTCTAAACCAAGTAATCCCAGTGTAGGTTTCTTAAATGCACACTGTTGAGTATGGTAAGCTTGTTCGGACACTTTTGGATGTCTGTATTATCCTAGAAGCAAGGAGTACAGACTTTGCTCCTTTCTGAAGAAAGTGTGTATTTTATTTCAGGGCTGGCTTCCTCTTGGGTACATGGTTAGAACAGACACTGCAAAACATAAAGAGCTCTTGTCAGAACTGACAAAGTTTAGATTAACAGTTATTTGCAGAATATTGCGGTGAAATGATGTTTCTGTGTGTCCATTCACAGTCTGAATGGCTGTATGACAAGAAATGTTTGAGTCGGCATGTTTTCTTATGGTAACCTTGGAATTTTGTTCTTTGGCCCTTTCCTTAGCATAAATGAGTCTGGCTGGGAAAAAAATAAAGATAAGCAAAGTGAAAGTGTTCTGCTGTTATGTAGTTTTATCTAAGAAACTCCAAGCCAGTTTTGATCTCCAGGTAATAATCCCTCTTTGTCCTAGGGGCACCTGTCGGTAGCAGGTAATGTCCTCTACTGGGAGGACTCTCATTTTTGGCACATAGGTTTTGTGTGCTTCCTGCCACTCAGGTGAGAGAAACAGATTACCATGCTGCAACTTATCCCTCAAGACTTCGAGTACTTCTCTGCTTTGTTCAGCTGTTCAGTCAGGGACATCCTTCTGAGATGGCTCGACTCTTGGGTTAAGACATTCAGCTACTGATCTTTCTGTATATTGGAGAGTATCAGAATACCTTCACAGTTTCTTAAGGCTTTGATTTTTGAGCCAGAGAGAGAGAGAGAGTCTCTTCCCTGGCTCTGCTTGCAGTGGCAGTGAATACCTGTGAAGAGTTTGATATAGCTTGAGATGGGTAAATCCTTTTCCTTTGATTTCATAATGCCATAGCTTTTACTGTAATGATGTCAAAGCCCATTTACCATGGGACATCCCTTGATTATTGAGATTTTTCTTTGATAAGTTAACTTACCTTTTTTTCCCCCCTCCTCCCCTTTCTGTACCTTCTGATTGCCACACTAGATTTTGGAGATATTTCTTTTCCTCTTATAATTAGGGTATTTTGCAGAAGGCTTTTGGTGATCAGCTCCGAGTGCTGCATTTTCTAAGATACAACTGTCTACTTCAGATTCTGTCATAGGCTGTATCTTAGCTTTGATGATGGAAAGGTTGATCAATACTCTCTAAAATAACCTTTATACCCTGCTGTCTCTTGGGATTGACCAGAAGTAGTAGATTCCAGATGGGTGAAACAAACTACAGCATGCCTACTCCAGTCTTTAATTTTTCTTTTGATTACAGTGAATTCTGAAAAGACTGCCCAAAAAGAGTAGAGGTATTTGCACTCTTGCTCATGTGCTCTTCCTTTGGTCTGTCCAGGAGTATTAGCTAGCTACTTAGCTATTACAGCTAGTTATTGATACAAGATTAAAAAAAAAAAATTTAGGGAGATTGATTCTTTTCTAGTGGACTCGGGGATGATTTTCAGTGATTGTAGATTGCATACAGCCATGAGATAGCATTTTATGTAGCTGATGGTGCTTCCATGGTATTGGATGGTTGGAAGGTTTTCAATTATGGCCCTTTACTGAAGCATGTGAACTGAGGTAGATAATTTATCATTTGATGGTCTCCTCAATTAATTGCCAGAATGGCTGCTGCTTGTCTCTGTACCTGGATAGAGGATGCCTGTATAGGTGTCAGTGGATAATAAAGTCCTTGTGGACTTTATTATTTAGACTGATTCTGAGTTAATGCTTTAAAAAAAATTCATTTTGGGGAATGCACTATTTGCTGGAAAGCTAACCTTTCCTATTTCTCGAATCAGTGTCTTGCCCTTCAGGACAATTTGTATCCTTTGCATTGAGGTCTAGGGACAGAGCTATTTTTATATGGTGCTAATCAGAATGGACAGCAGTGTATTGAAACAGCATTGTGGTTTCACCTCACTAGTGACGTGTGTTTAGGTTCATACTCACGCTTTGTTTGTTGTCCTGCTTAAAAAAAAAAGACAAAACCACATTTTCGTCCTAGACACTTTCCAAGTGCTCCATTTAGCTCATCTAATGCTGTGTTGTCATGGAGCCATTAAAAAAGTACATTTGCTTTCAGTGAAGTTTATCTGCAGTATAGTTGCTTGTCTAAGGGACTTGGAAGCCTATCTTCAGACAATTGAACAAGTGCAGGCAGTACCTCACACGTCCACAGAGTTCGACTGTATGCATGGGCAGTTTGATTCAATGCTTATGGAGATGTCAGCTGCGTTACAGAATTGCTTCCCACTTGTTTTATCCTATAAATTGTGATTACAGATTGAGAGAAATAAAAAGAACAAGGTACATGGTTTGGCTTGTGTTGGAATAGGGTGATGTATTTGGGCTTCAGTACTTCACATGGTTATTGTCAAAGCAAAAAAAATTTTCAGTCTTGGCTGTTTGTGATGCACAATGATCCAAAGTGTGAATGTGCTTACAAATGCTGCAGGACAAGGAAGCTGCTGTGAAGCAGCATCTTTTTTGTGCTTTCAGTTGTAGCCATTGCTAAGTAAAGGTTGGTCTTTTAAATCGGCGTATTTGTGTACAATTCACTATGTGGATAAATGTCTTCCTGAATTTCAGAATTAGTGCTAATTATTGGTATTTTTCTAGGTAACTTGGGAGATCGGGCATGTCTTAGCTGTACATCCCTGAGGCTGGCAAACAAAATGTGAGTAAATATGAACTTTTTTCTAAACTCAAAACTGTACGAAACCATCAGTTAGTATACTGTCATAGAATGTAGGTTTAAATCTTCTAGATAAAGTGTGAAAATACTAGCTTCATCTTGTGTTACTGACAGATTAAAGGAAGTCTGAGTATTATTCTCTTCACCTGCTTTGTTGTGTGTAGGAGAATGAAAGTGAGATCTTCCTTTTTTTCGCCCACTTCCTTCCTTTTTGTTTTACTTGTGATGTGAAAGCAGTAGAATTTTGTTCTTGTTCTTGAGTGATTCCAGGTGACATCATGGGATATCATTGGCTTCTTGCATACTTTCTGTGTGGTGTTCCGTAGAGTAAACGTTCAGTCACAGCTAGTTTGACAGTTAGGAACGTAGATCATTTGAGTTGTATCTTTATTAAACCAAACTAGTTTACTGTATGTTACGGCCTTGGGTGAGACTCTCCTAGGAGATGGTGTCCTCTTCTGAAAACAAATCCAGCTGCTGTGTACTCTTATGGAACTTAAGGAGTTGGGTGTTGGCAGAATCCATTCTGTGTTCCTGACTTGGCTCACAAGGCATACTTGTGGATATAAATTTACTAGTGCCTTCCCTTGAATGTTAAAACATGTATCCTCTAGTTTATTTACAGTCTAACTGCTCAGGAAGCAGTGACTGGTCTTCAGTTTCCTAAGTTTCCATTTTAACATAAGGATGTGTCTCTTGACATAACCCTCTAACATGAAACAAAGTAATTCCTTTCTTTTTTAGTCATGTTAGTTCTGTATCACTTCCTGTATAATTAGTTATGAGGTTTTTTAGTACATAAAGCATTTTCAAATCTCAGTTTACTTTTTAGTAGATTATTATATGGGAACTCTCTCTTGGGAAATTGGAAACTCGCTGTTTAAGTCTGTTATATGAGGGACAGAAATTCTTGTTACTATTTTGAGAAGTTTTTTTACCTAAAGCTGCTGTTAATGTAATGTTGCTGCTTAAAATAAAACAGACTAGTGCCTGCGCCCCACAGGACTCGGATCCAAAAGCAAGGGACTCTAATGATACAAGTACCGAGGACAGCTTGGGATAGAAGTTCTGTGTCTGACATCCTGCTACTGAAAGTGTGTTCAGAGAAGCATGTTTCTCGTGAAAACTTTCTTCCCTGCAGACTCAGAACCAGTTCTGCTGGCAGAGGTCCATTCCTCTGCGTGCAGAAGAATGTAGATGTATGAAGGTGGAACTTGGTCTGTAGGCCTGGAGCTCTGCTGTGGGGGAATGACTTTTAATCTGGTTTTGAATATGTACTTTATTTTATTAAAGGAACTGTAATTCTCACTAGTTAATATCTGTGCAAGTGTGTAGTTTTCTAGCTAATCAAGAAAATGTTTTGTGTAGCTGTGTATGTTTCAGCAGTCATTTGACCATTAAATGGTCAGATGCTTAAAATTTTAGTTTAAGCTAGAAAATAATCAGGTGTCTTTAAAGTAATAATTTAGTCTTTTTTTTTTGAACAAAGCTCTGTTTGAATAACAGTAAATAGATAAAATCACTGAAGTAATTTAAAATTCATTGGATGCGTGTGATAATTAAGAAGTACTTCTGGCTGAAAATTGAGTGAGTGAGGCTAATACTTACAAATGCTCGATCAACTTTTTTTTCCCTTAAAGTGTTACTCAGAGCTGTAGAGTCACTTGCACCTATTTTCTGTTCATTGACTGAAGACAAATACACATCCTGATTTTGTTTTGGTAGTACAAGGGCTCTGTAAAGAAACACCCTAGTCATTTCTGTCCTGTAGATGACTTAATGCTGGCATTTCAGTTTGAGGGACACCTAATGGAACTCATTTATATAAAATATTTTATCTACTATTTTAAGTTTGTCATATCCTTTTATAAAAGTGTGTACAATCCTACATACATATAAGCAGTTCTTCTGTGTGTATAACGAGTGTTTGGGGTGTTTGAGCAATGCTTTCTTTCTAACTTCAGTTTACGTTTAATTAAAGAAAAGAACAATATTCTGAATAAGGTAGAAGAGTGTTGGTTCTGTGTGCCCCAGCTGAGTACCATGATGGAATTTTGTGCAAAAGTTTCTGCTGAAAAAGGAAAACTAGATGTATGGAGATGGTAAAAGAGGAACTCTAATGACATCTGGTTTCTCTGATACTAATTCTTTTCCTCTAATTCAGCACCTATCCCAAGTCTACAACTTTTTTTTTTCTTTAATGTTTTGTTCAAACAGAAGTAATAGAAGTGGCTTTATGTTACTTACGGATTTACAGGTTTATTTTCAATTGTAGCTTTTTAAATGGAAAGCACTTCTGGTTGCTGCTCTTTATTTCCTTGGAGTAAATAAGCTACTTTTTCAAAGTTGTTTAGTAGAAAATTCTCTGCAGGTTATTTTTTTTTGTCATGAAGTAAAGCCAAGTGTTCTTTTCAAGTATAGACATTAATCTTGAAAGTCACAAGCTTGTTGTTTTTTTTTTTTTTAAATATGTGGTAGATATTTCTCAGATAATGCATTTTTATAAATACATAAATTTCCATAACTGTACAACTGTATATAAATTATGTAATTAGGTTATGATCTATTGCTAATTCTTGAATGCTTTTTTTTCTTTTGAAGGACTGTACACTTTAAACATTGCACTAGTGTCCCTCCAGTCTATGCATACTCCAAAAAAGATCACTACTGTTGTTGGACTAAAGGATCTGAACAAATATACTTTACTCTTACGAGCTCTTCTGGCTCATGGACACCACTAACAACCATGGGTGTTTTAGGTCCCCAGTATCTTCCAGTTAGATGGTGGCATTCTTCATGTCCCCTTCAAGATGACTCCATAGTTGAAAAGTCACTGAAGTCCTTAAAGGACAAAAACAAGAAGTTGGAAGAAGGAGGTCCTGTATATAGTCCAACAGAAGTGGAAGTTGTGAAAAAATCTCTTGGACAGAGGATTGTGGATGAACTGAAGCACTATTACCATGGTTTTCGATTACTGTGGATTGACACAAAAATAGCTGCAAGGATGCTCTGGCGAATACTTCATGGAAACACTTTGTCTCGTCGAGAACGGAGACAGGTACTGAGTAAATACCAATTTTGTTTGAGTATCTTTAGCGATTGCTCCATTTTATTTGAACTGAGTTGGTTCTTTCTGTTGTCTTCTGTTCCTAGAATTAAAATTGCTAGATGTATTTCTGTCCTCCTCCCTGTGTGGACACTAAATTTTGGATTTGACTCCAAACCATTTTAGTCTTGTTCCTCATTATTATTTCATGAACCTGTCATTAAAATAATAAAATATTCTTTTTAGAAATATGACTGTTCTGTTTGTAAATGATACACGATCATAAATATTTCCTTGCTTTCTAGTCAACTTTTTGGTGTTTATTGTTTTTAAATTTAAGATAAATTTGGTATTTTCTAGCTGGAACAGCAGGGGATTCTTCTGTTTTGTCATGTGGATAGCAGTTGTGGTTTGATTTTTAAGTTCCCATCCACATGCTACATGTGTGTACGTGGTCACTTTCTCTGCTTTTTCACTCCAGCTGGAAAAATAGAGAGAAAACACTTCTAGTAAAGGTTGGATTTGTGCCAATTCTGTTGTGGTTTCTCTTTTTAAACAGAAGAAAAGCTGCAGGCTGAAATACGTGATTGATAATCAGATATTAGTACTATCACAGTTATAAATACATTTGTGAGAAAATTTTAGTCCAAAGAAGGTAATTTGAGGAAAGTTTTTATTTTATGCTTTTGTTTTCCTTTAGGTCATATAGCTTACATGTATGAAACTGTAAAAATGCAACTGATAATTTTAAAGAAAAGGGAAGAGGGGATGGACATGAAATCTGGAGTGCAAAATGGGAGTGCTTTCAAATTAGGATAACATACATGTATTTCAATAGTAATTTCAGTTTGTGGATGAAGTAAATATGCTTATTCAACTAGAATTAAAAGATACATGTATGTTTAAAAACATTTGACATGAGCTCTTACATATTGAAAGACTGAAAGACTACAAAATAGTAAGTTGTTTTAAAATGGGTATAGTTTAAATTGTTTGGTGTGTTTTTTTTAAAGAATGCATTGGTATTTAACTTCACCAGTTCATTAGCAATATATCAAACATGCTGATTTAATAGTTCTCATTTTACTGTTTTTAAAGACAAGATGTTTAAGCAGTTTATACAGATAAAATATTTGAGTCTGTCTTCCTGAAAAAAAAAAGGCATTTCAGCTGTTGCTAAAAAAAATATGCTAGAAGAAATGAAGAAATGTTGAAGAACGAAAGATGTATGTACTCTGGCCACAGGAGTGAATAGTGCTGCTTGCAGTCACAGTCCAGTTCTCTGCCGTTCATACACTGTACACACCATGTGTTTGGTTCACATCTGTGCCTTCCAAAATTCTGTTAAATGATCAGAAATACAAATATTTTCTTATAGATTAATAATTTCCCAATAAAATTAGATACATAGTTGAACATTTTCATGTGTGATTAAAAACCACCACATCTGAATGAAGTATGCAGAAGTTTTTTTCCTGTATGCGGAAGATTAGACAAATAATAATTGTTAAATGCACATGTAGCAGTTTTCATCTGTGATTACATTTGGTGTCTTTCTGCAACAGCACTGGTTGATGGTATTTGGTCTCAGCATCTTCATGCTACTTATTTTTGCCCTCTTCCTTCTGCTGATACAAGAGTATTTTGGCAGCTGATCCAGCTGATATGTTTATCAGCAATAAATATAACAGTCTGTGCTGACGTAGGAGAGGGGATTATGGAGTGCCAGGAAAGAGTAACTGAGGATAAGGGGGAATGAGGACTGCAGGACTTCTTGAAGTAGCAGTTCTGGCTTGTGCTGGCTGATTGAGAGCTTTGGGAAATTTGGAAAACCAAGTGAGACAAATTAATTCATGGTTTAAAACGGCATCAGAAATCCTCCACAGAGCAGGACTGAAACCATTGGTTTTCCTGCCTGTTTCCTGTTCACTGAGCCATACTTCTCAGAAATTACACAAACAACAGTAAAATATGGATATCATGGAAATATTTCTGCTGCAAGATCAGAACTGTATTCTAGAAGGCACGGACCTGTATAATACATTACCTCTGGACACACACACATTATTCCATCAGTAGGTGGATTTATTAATTTGATTGCCTTTTAGTTTCATCATCTAGTGATATAGTTGTCTTTCTCATATTTACATAGTGGTCTGGCATTTGGCCTTCCTGAATTATTTTTTTTTTTTTGTGCAGATGTACGATTTCAGTATCAACTCCTGTATTTTAAATAAAATAGAAATTTATTGTGCAGGTATAAATTGGTGCTTACATTGATGTAGCTGGTCTCTTATCTAATGATATATGTCTGTATGCATGCAATCCAGTGTAAAAGATGTAGAGAAAATAGTTTTAAGAACTACTGTTATTTTCTCAATCTAGGTTTTGTGTTTTCTTTATATGGAGCTAGAGGATGTCCTGTCTCTTGAGCGGAGTCACGGGAGTCTTAGAACCCAGGGTCAGGGAAAACCAAACCAGCCTACAGCTGAACAAAACCTGTTACATGTGGTCTTTTAAAACCTTATTTTAAGTTTGTTTCAACACAGTTCATTTTTTTATGAGTTCAGCCTTTAATTTTAGTATAGTGACTGATTTAAAGAAGTCTTAAAAAAAAATTAAAACATTGAAGTACATATTGCTTTAAATATACTAAACTGCATATGAACTGACAGTCCTAGAGAAATCTTATCTTCACGCAGACTGACAAATGAGTTATTTCTGCCTGCCCTTTCCTTCCTCTTTGGAGGCAATAATGGAAAGATATCCAAGTAATCTAACCACATTAACAAGCAATTGCAGCATGGCTAATGCAAGGGAGCTATTGCTTATGTAAACCAGAAGTCAGTTCCAGAATGCTGCTTGTACAGTTGCTGGTAGGGTTTGGATTCAACAGGATCAGATATCTACACTTAGGAGGGAAGGCAGGAAGAAGTAGAACATGCAAAATATGATCCTGGCTGTTAAAAACTAATTGCTCTAGTGTTGCTTCCTACAGCAGGACGGTTCAGTACGTGGAAGCGAGATGGCAAACACTATGGAGTTTTTGGCAAGTATATCAGCTTTACAAGCTGTTCAGCCCTGCGGTGGAGGGAAAAGTGGAATACATGAACTGCAGATAGAGAGTAGTCACACGTTTTTCATGCTGTGCTGCCAAATAATGTGTGTGTAATCATGCACCATTGTATTAGGTTCCTGTGCAAAGTTGTTTTCCTTGAGTTAGTGAAGAGTGCAGTTTCATGATTTATGTAAGCTGATCCAGGATAGTGCTGCTGTGAAAAAGGCCAGTCCTGCTTGGTGCTCAAATCAAGTTTTCCAACACTTCCCCCTCCCTCTTTTGGTTTGTACTGGTCCTTTTTTGCTTCTCTGTGTATGTACCTGTGGGTTACTTCTAGCTGGATCAGTGGTGTACCTTCATGTTGTGACTGCTAGTGAACATTCATGACTCTTTATACATTATCTCAGGTTAGCTTTAGGTTAGCTTAATCCGGTTGTGAAACTGCTTCCTGAGATATGGATTTTGCCTTGTACAAATTCTTGCACACGCTGTCTAAAAATAGATAGTGGGTAAAAATAAGAACTCTGTATTGTACTCTATAGAAATTTTTGATTTTTTTTTTTTTTTAGGGAGAATTTTCTTGTTTTTCTGACTTAAAATTTTCTTCCAAACTTTCTTACATCTTTTTGAACTCTCTGGTAGTCATTTATCTTCTATTGTTGTAATGAATGGAAACATCTTTGAGCCTGTAAACAATGGACCAAAGCATGCCTTCTGGGAAACTGAATTTTTTACATGCAAAGAAAAATGTCGAACTTTGCATCTGTGGAGTTTGTGCATTCCTCAAACTGTATTTAAGATTTGGGCTGTTTTTATGCTAAGAAAATTATGGTTAAAGTTTTACTGGTTCTGTATTCTATCAAAGCAGTCCTAGTGACATGCTGTCTATACTGGTTGCTGCTGCTGTTCCCCTGGATTGGCATGAGCTGTTGGGAGAGAATGAAGGGAGAAGCATGCATTTACTTGTGTAATAGCATTTATGTTGCCCGTTTTTGCCAACCATAGCTGTGTTTATCAAATCATGATGTGGAATGACAGTGCTGTGGCTGTAGGGTACTGTAGTGTATGTCTGACCTTTAGTCTCTGATTGAGGAACTGACGTTACTCCCAAGAACTGGTTACTTGCTTTGTAAAATGAGGTAGAGTCAAGCAAGATCTGCATTCCCCAATATAAACAAAGTGCTGAAGGATTTGATTATAGACTGTACAACCTAATATATACATCTGTATGTGTGCAGAAATCAGAAGGACAATATTTATTTTATGCTGTTCAAGATTGGGTAACTAATGCATTGGCCTGCTTCAGAGGATTACTGCTCTAGAAAAGCAGTGGTTTAAAAAAAAAAAAAGAAATCCACCAAGCTGGACTCATTACCCAGGATTTAAATGTACATTACAATTGTTATAAGGCAGAGGGGGAGGGATCTTTCATTTCATTCTTGCTTAGTCCATAGTAGCTCATGCATGTAAGAAGTGGTGGAGCACAAATAAAGATGAATAAAAGAAGTTAAGCAGCTTTAACAACAAATGACCACCTCCTGTTTTCAGGTGCTTTTAAGAGGTTTAAATGAGATACTTGTTCAATAATCCTATTGAGACACAGTGAGGCTTTTGAAATACTTTCTATAGTGTTGAAAACTGGTGAAACTCTCTGGCACTCTGCAGTATATAGCAACTTGAAGAAAAAGATACTAAAAACTGACTTTGTCACATCCTTTTTGTGTGTTATTTTAAATTTCCTTTGTAGCAAATATATGTGTGTGAGCTTAAGTGATAATGTGGATGATCATATCAAGTATTTTTTAAATATTTAAAATTTTGCTAATTGATATGTTTTTGTTTTTTTTCCCCTTCCAGTTTCTTCGAATATGTGCTGATCTTTTCCGCTTGGTCCCTTTCCTAGTTTTTCTTGTTGTTCCATTTATGGAATTTTTGCTTCCAGTGGCTCTTAAGTTGTTCCCTAACATGCTTCCCTCTACATTTGAGACAAAGTCTAAAAAGGTAAGCAGGTGTGAATTTATAATCCAGTGATATGTTTTGATAAAATTAGAACTTTCCTTGGTAAAGAAAGAAATCAGATAAATTCTAAAAATTAGGAAAAAAATCTAAAAACTAGACTTTTTTTTTTAATTGGGGGAGTGCTTTTGTCATCTTTATGTTGTTTTGATGATCTTGCTCTTAACATACGATAATGAACCAGTGCCATCCTGGTTTACCTTTTTATAGGTGCAATTGCTTAGCTAACAGGGCTGTAAGCTTCTCTTGTCTTTTTTTGGTATGCTCATCTCTGGTTTTTATGACTCTTACAAAGCAGAAATGGAAGCTGTGAAACTTTATTTTTCTAGTTTGTATTAAAATAGGCAGACTTTGTTTTAACATTTATAGTCCTATAGATGCAAGGTTTTTTGTATGTGTCCTTAATATTTAAAATAGCTTCTTATGCATTGTTTTGTTTACATTTTGTTTTGTTTAATTATGTTTTCTCGGAATTGTTTAGAGCTCTGTAAAAACACACCAAAAAGCCCCACAAGTTCTTACTTTCAGAGTGCAAAAGACATGACGTTTGTGTATAGTGAGCTCGCAGTCAGTCAGTTACAATCAATCATGATTGTATACTTGGATCTAAGTAATCATTAATTTTTAATTCTGTGACAAATTTCTCTTTGGATGAGATGTAGTGTAGGATTTCTGTGCTGGATACAAGAGTTGGGAATTACCCAAACCAAAGTTGGTTAGTTTCTATTTTTTTGTTACTAATTCAGAGGGTGCATGTTAGTTTTAGCAGGTGATGCCACTCATGCTGCACTTCACTCTGTTGGCATCACATTGCATGCTTCATGGAGCTTTGAGCTGATCAACCTATTTTTCAGTGTGATTTGGGGATCTTTGGTAAGAGTGAATGTCCTCTTGTGATGTGTGTGTTACAGCAGAAGTTCAGAAGTATTCCACATAACTTGTTGGAGGGCAGAAGTAGTAGTATTTAGGGCGCATATTTCTGGAAAGAACTTTTAAAACCAAATGTTCTTTTAACAGGAGGAACGATTGAAGAAAGAATTGAGAGTAAAACTTGAACTGGCTAAATTCCTTCAAGACACAATTGAGGAGATGGCCTTAAAAAATAAAGCAGCCAAAGGAAATGTTACAAAAGATTTTTCAACATTCTTTCAAAAGGTAAAAATTTTTAAAAAAATATTTTCTTTTCCTACCAAAAAAATAGCTTGGTGTTTTGTTTGACCTATGGTAATCATGGGATACCTTTCTTCTGTTGGATTTGAAGGAGCAGGACGTAATAGTTTTTTTAGGATAGATTTCCTTTTTTTGCAAGTACTACTTCAGTGTACTGAACTTTTACTGTTCTTAGCTTTGGTATTCTAGCTGGTACTTTCACTCTCTGTTTGATTCTAGAAGCAGTATATTTCTGCTCACTCGTGTTGTGTTCTCTTATTTTGTTAATAAGTTAATTCTAACATCCAAAAAATTGTGCACTCCGTGATTACTCATGTAGTTTCTGACCTCTTTTTTTTGAACATTGGGTGTAAGAAGTAAGTGGGAGAAGGGAGTTCTTTCCTAATTAACTGATTAAAACTTAGTGGGGGAGAAGTAAAATTTTTTTGGTCAAATTTAATTCTGCTTATGAAAACAGTTTTTTAAATGTGCAGTTGCTATACTGCTAAAATCCTTTCAGATACTGACTAGAATGTGGTATAATCTGGAGTTTTGCTAGAATGTGTGCTGTGTTTGGTACAAAATTTTCCTATTCACAGGCAGTTGCTGACAGAGACTAAATGTCAGATATCAGCCTCCTACATTGATGGCCTTTAGGTTTGACGGTTGTTTCTTTTCACCAAGTTGTAGGTAAGGGTAGGATATTCTTTGGAGAGACAAAAAATAACTTCTTAAATCTTTTCAGGGTAGTAGTTATTCTAGTTTCTCTAATTATAGGGCTGTTGAATAAGAGATCAAGCCAACAACCATCATCTGCTGCTGCCACCAGGTGTTTTTTTTTTTTAAGTAAGAATGTAGTCTCCTCCTTTGGGAAGAGTATGTATTTGCACAGAAAAAGGGACATAAGCCTGGGAATTCCAAACCTGAACTTTACAATTCCTGTCAGCTAGCTTGAGCTTTTCCTGGTTCTCAGTGCTGAAAATAAAGTTTTAAAGGGTGGGTTAATAAGATCATGTTGATAGTGCTGAGTAGGTTACCTCAGATAATGATATTGGCAAATTTTGCCAATCGATATCTGCTTGCAAAGCCCATGTGCTTTGAAGCTTCAATGCAATTGTCTGGTTCTGTTCTTTTTCATCTGCAGAAGATTTTAAATGGTTAGTTACAGCAGTTAGTAGCTGAAGCACTGACGCTGCAGACTCTGGGAGCATGCCACTGCTATGCTTTATGTTTGGAACATTTCATTCTCTTCTGAAAGAACTGCCTACTGAGAATTTACATTTGGCGGTTAATTTCTGTGGAAATAAATGACATATCACTCCACACTTGCTGGAGGAAGTCCCAGGTTTCTCTGATGACTAAAAAGAAGTTTCAAGCCCTGCATTTCTTTTGCGTGGGTGTTCTTTGTACAGCTACAATTTTCTCATTTGTGCCATGGAGACAAATGTTATTGATCTCATTTCACTATACTAGGTAATAAATGTCAGAACAAGAAGCAACTTAAGTGTTTCCTGCCTTTTTTGCTATTTTTTATAGCTGCTTCTGCAGTGAAGTATTTGATGCTGCAAGAACCGTTCATTACAGGCTTAACCTGTTTGCTCCAGAATTCCATAATTTATCGGTGTTGCTTTGTAGCTAGTGATGTACTAGAAAGTTTCATTTTTGTATTCTCAAGAAACATATGCTTGTCTCTGCCAAAATTCAGCTTTAAACAAGGAAGAAAACACTTTCTGTATTTTGGAGTTCTGTTTTTGGGTCCTGTAGTGAAGGAGCTAGTGAAGTGGAACAATAAGGCCTTTGACCTTTCTTTCTCTCAGTTGGTTTCTCTGCTAGACAAGTAGCAGAGAAACATAAGCTTAATGGACTCAAGACCATCTTGTCTTCCAATTTTTTATCTTTTCCTGCACTCAGTAGCTGTTTGCTGAAAGATCTGAGTTGGCAAGTAAAACAGGTAGGCATAATAAATCAGGCTGAATAGGTAATGTTAGATTTTCAGACTGTACTGATGTTACTTAGCTTATGCTTTCTTTACAGGGCTTAGAAAAGGTAGAGGTATTGGGAAAAGTGTTTTTGGATATCTATGTACTTACTGTTTAGACTGAAGGTGTTAAGTGACTGGGAGTACCTCATCGTTAAGTTCTGTAGATTTTGGATTCAGTGATACCACTGATACGTACTTCATGGTTTACTTAAAGTAGAAAAATCAGCATTTGTGCAGGTGATAATGTTTTACTGTGACCTGATGAGACTAGGGAATGATATTTTTTTTTCCTACTTCTTCGAACTGTTATTTTTGCTTCCAGTACTTGGATTTAATTACTATGAAGTGCCATTTGTGAACACATAACGTAAAAGTTTAACTTTGCATTTGTACAAACAGTTACACAGAGCCTTCTATCAAGAAGGATGCAGAGTCCTTTCCCAAATAGTGGTTTATACTTTGGAATAACTTCAAGTACAAGTGCATTTGCATTGAGGTGCCGCAGAATGGCTAGGAACTGGAAGCAAAACAGTATTGTAACAAATGTGGTTGTGGAGAGAAGTGTCCAAATCCCTGTTTCATAGGAACACCAATGTTGCAAAATTTTTGCCATTGGACGTACTTCTCACTTTATCTTCACGGGGTGATGCTTTCAATGTGCTTTTATGTTTAGTAGGTATGGTATCAGAAAGAATAATGGCCAGCGTGACTTCTGTAGCAACTATTTATTTGC
This sequence comes from Phaethon lepturus, assembly GCF_000687285.1. Classification (NCBI taxonomy): domain Eukaryota; kingdom Metazoa; phylum Chordata; class Aves; order Phaethontiformes; family Phaethontidae; genus Phaethon; species Phaethon lepturus. Next base: position 19,089 of record NW_010553305.1, on the reverse strand, counting down.
TCAGATATATTTATTTTTTGAGGTATCTTGTGGCAGTGTCAACTCAGATGGACCTACTCATTAGTATATAGATGCATCTAAGTTGTGTTTTTGTTAGTTTTATCTTAAGTATTTTACGCATTGCTGTTGGAAACTATCAACACCATCAATTCTTTTGCCTTTTATAGTAAATAATGTGGGTTGTTTTTTTAAAATTTTTCCTGTCTTCCTTGTGTCCCATTTCCTATGATCAAAATTGATGCAAAGTACTTGACAAATGAGGAAAATATTTTTATTGTTCAAAATAATGCCCAACCATAACATTTGCTTTGAAAAGCTTTGTGTGTGTTTGTTTTTTCTTACAGATCAGGGAAACTGGTGAAAGACCCAGTAATGAGGAGATCTTAAGGTTCTCTAAACTGTTTGAAGATGAGTTGACTCTGGACAATTTAACCAGGCCTCAGCTGGTGGCCCTTTGTAAATTGTTGGAACTTCAGTCAATTGGGACAAATAACTTTCTCCGCTTCCAGCTGACTATGAGGTTGAGAAGCATAAAAGCAGATGACAAAGTAAGTCATTCTGAATAGGCACTGGTTAATAATTTTGACATGTAAGAGTAATGAGTGTGTGTGTATATATATATATGTATGTCTTTCTAGACGTTCTCCTTTTTTGTCTTAATTGTCTTATTTTTGAGCTAACTTAGAATGAAAATGCTTGAAGAACTTAAAATCTGAAGAGTCCTTATTTGTAAAGAAAAAGCTGACCTTTTTAAAATCTACCATTAATTGCAATGAAAGTAATTATGTTACAAAGAAAAGCATTTCTATGAAACTATAATTTGTAAGGGATCCGATAGAAATACTGAACTTGGAGAGAGATGGACATTACCATTATGGAGCTGTTAAGACTACATTGTAATATTCACTGTTTTTAAGTGGAGGCTATTTGTGCTATCACAGCAGCCTCTAGTGGCCGTTGTAAAAATACGGACTTCTGGGTGTCCATCGGTAGTGGTTCTTCAGTTTTGAGCTGATACATGTTAAAGTTTATTTTACGCTTTGTGCAGCTAATTGCTGAAGAAGGAGTTGATAGCCTGACTGTTAAAGAACTGCAGGCAGCTTGTCGTGCCCGAGGTATGAGAGCTCTTGGTGTGACAGAGGAGCGTCTTAAGGAACAGCTTAAACAGGTATGTTTTTGCAAGACTGAATACACAGACCTAACTTCAGTTGCTAGCTCTGATTTTTCTTTATGGTTCTGATAAGTCATTTTGCTTCTGTTCTCATTAAAAGCTTGGCTAAAACAGTCTTTCTTCTTACTAAGCTTTTGTTGTGTGTACTGTGTAAGTACGTAGTAGTAGTAGTTTTCTGGCTTTTGAGTGGGCCATGATGTTTTGATGATGCAAATAGATAAAACTTAAACTAAATAGACTTAAAAAACTTAAATAGACTTAAACATATCCAAAATATTTTTGCAATTTTATCTGTTTGTCTTGTTAATTATTTGTATTATTCTGTAGAGAACATTTCTCCAAGTAGATCAGTTCCTTGTCTGGTGATGCTGCCTGGTGTAGAGGAAGATGTATGTGAAACAAAACACTTTTTGAAATATTCATTAAATTTTTCTTGAAATAATTCTTCAAATGAAATAGTTCTTCATATATTTCAATGCAATTTCTGGAATTCTTAGCTGCTTATAGCTTATAGTTCCTGTGCTAGAATATTGACTGATAAGTAGTGGTAAAAAAATTTACTTTTTTTTTGTGTGTGTGTGTGTGTGTAGTTGACTTGATCTGTAAAAAAGAAAAAAATTCAAGAGTTGAAGGCTTGTTTTATGTATTGCATTTATAGTGGTTAGATCTGCACCTGAACCAGGAAATTCCTACTTCGTTGCTTATTTTATCGAGAGCCATGTATCTTCCAGATACCCTTTCTCCAGCTGATCAGCTCAAAACAACACTTCAGACACTACCAGAGAGTGTTGTAAGTATGGATGTGTATAGTCTATAATCAACTGTCATTACTGAAGATCTGTTTAGAGAAGTAGATGTTCTTCTTAGTTCCCTTTTTTCCCTTGAAAAGCTAAACCATGTATAGGTTTGTGTGAGTGACCTTCAAACACAGAAGAAATGGGCTTATATGTAGAGGGATCTGAGAATAAAGCAAGTAAAAGGCAATATTTCATTGCATGGTGGTAGACAGTAATAGTATAAGAAAATTTAGAATACACTTTTTTGCTAATAGAAAAAACAATCTATGCTTTGGGCAATATAAAGACATTACTGTATGAAAATGTTGATAATGTTGTGTAGAGAGAGAATATATTTGCATAGATTATTGGTAGTCTTGAGAGAAAGACAATGAAGAACGTGTCTGATTTCAGGATGGAAAGTTCTTGTTTTCAAAGAAAGAGAATTGTCTTTTTCTGAGAAATTAAAAAATAGGGTAACTTTGGGGGGTTTTAACTGTATTCATTGGCATACCTGTTCTACCTGTCTCGGTCAGGATATATAAACTTCTTAACATTATGTAGACATACATACATACACACACACACACACACAAACATATATAGAGACTTTAATAGGCTTCTTATGTTAATTTTAGGCCAAAGAGGCTCAAGTCAAAGTGGCAGAAGTTGAAGGTGAAAAAGTAGATAACAAAGCACGGCTGGAAGCAACACTTCAGGAAGAGGAAGCCATCAGGAAAGAAAATGAAGAGAAAGAGATGGAAAGAATGTCTGAAGCTGCAGAGAAAGCCAAAGAAACCCTTCAAGTTGCAGCCATGGTAAGTTCTGTTCTCAGCTGTTGAGAAATAAATGTCAGTGATGTAAAAACTAGCATGTTACAAGCTATTGCCTCTGCTCTGGGTGTTGCCTTCAAGAAACTGGACTTTAAATCCACATCTGGAAGATGTGGGAAAATATTAAAACAGACTGCAACACAGAAAGGTTCACTGTGAAACATAAGAGATTGTCTCAGTCTTGCAGATCTTTGATTTCTCTTTCCTCTTAATTAGAGTAGTAAGAGAAGCCTTTTATTCCTTTAGCAAAGGTGGTGGTTTTGTTTGTTTTTTGATCCCCGCCCCATACTTTAAATGTAATTGTTCTTATCTTTTACTCTTTCTATTTGTCATTGACCTGATAATGGTACTGTATAATACTTGACTGTAAAAACTGGTGGCCTGCTTGACTGGTGAATTAAGCCTCAGGTGCTCACAGGCATAGATCATAAGTGCAGTTGGGTATTTTTATGTGGAACCACCAAACATGTTGCAGTTTTTTAACGTTGTCTTCTCATAAAAATGTCTGCGTCTACTTTGGCAATTATTTCTATTTTGAGAAGTCATTCTTTACTGATGCTAATACACATAATGTTATCTTTGTTTTAATTAAAACTTCATGGGTCTTTCAAATTTAGAAAGAGGTGGAATCAGCAGTAGATCTTGAAGCAGCTGCTCTGCAAGTTAAAAAAAGTCAGATGGCTATGGATACTGAACAAGAACTGGCAAGGGCAGATATGGCGATGCACTCGGAGACACTGAAAGATACAGCACCAGTACTGGAAGGCATTAAGGTAATCTGGATAACTGTATGTTTTTATACTTTTCAATGTAAAGATTCAAAACATCCATGTAAGAGCCATGATAAGTTCCCTGGCTGTCCTTCAAGTTTTAACCCTCTCACCACATTCTGTCAGTTAAAACCAGCGAATTAGTAGATTGCAAATCCTTAACCAGCAATGCAGAAATTGATATTAGCACAAAAAAATCTCTGAGTATCTCCTTTATCTGCGTGTGTTACTGATACTAATATACCTATTTTGGGGGACGTTTGCACTGGCTGTAGATGTAATGGATCTGTGCGTGTTTAATCTGTGTGTAATTAACACATGAGAAGGGAGAGGGCAAGAGTAGGTAAAGATGAGTGTTCCTTTCTTTTGAAGGGTGTAGCTAAGACCAAAGGATTAAGTGAAGAACTAGGTTTGGGCTAGACTGTATTAGATTTGTATCGACTTCCTTTTCTAAACTGATGCAGGCAGTGTATATACACTATAAAAGCTTTTTAGTGTACTCTGTTTCTTTAGTGTGGTGCTGATTTATAGCACCATTAATTTCTAGCATTAGCATGCTTTGGTATGATCAGAGCATGCTTTGTTACAGTCAGAGGATGCTGTTTTCAACCATTTGCTACCTGGCTGGCCTGTAGCTCCCCATATCCTCTTCCTTGCCCTTATTGAAAATAGGAATGACATGTGCTTTCTTCCAGTCCTCAGGAATCTTCCCTTAAGACTATGTTCTTTCAAATGTAATCAAGAGTGGCCTCTCAATGACGTCAAACAATTCTCTCACCACTTGTATCCCACTAAGTCTCGTGGACTTGTGTATGTTCAGTTTGTTTAAATATTCTCTAACCTGATCTTCCTCCACTGACAGTAGATCTTCCTTACTCCAGACTTTCTCACTGATCTTGCAGACCTGGGTTCCTGAAGGACAGTCTTACTAGTAAAACCTCTGCCTTTTTTATGTCCTTTTGCACCAAGTTCCTTACCCCATTCATCAGCAGGCCCACTTTTTCTCTTGGCTTCCTTTTGATCCTGATGTACTTGTAGAAGCCCTTCATGTTGCGCTTCAGGTCCTTCACCAAATTAAACTCCAAGTGGGCTTTTGCTTTCCTGAACCCAGGCCTGCAGGCTTGGACAGTGTCTCTGTATTCCTCCTGGGTCACCTCTCCCTGCTTCAACCACTTTTATGACTTCATTTCATGCTTCAGTTGAACGTTGAGGGTTTTTTTGTAGCTGAGTACTTCATTCATGTCCATAAGGTTTGGTGTCAGGATTTTTCTAAGTCCTGGTGTTACTCTGCAGAACAACACCACTAATTTAAAATAAATGTTTTATGTAGCAAATTATTTTCAAGTTTCCTGGACAGCATCATTATCTGCCTGCTATTATTATAACATTGTTTGTTTACTTTAGCATGCTGCCAAGAAGGTAATATGGTAATGGTAATAACAAAATTTAACTAATCCATGTTGAAATCATGTATTTTTGTGTGATGAGTTAGCTGACTCCTTACTGTGTAGCTGGGTGCATGATAGTGCAGTCATAACGAATGCCGTGGGAGGGAAGCAGGCTGAGGCTGGGATTATCTTGTTTGGAAACAGCAAGGGTGCGTGATGTCGCCGCTAGCATAGCGTACGTCACATCTGGCATAGCGTTTGCATTGTTGTCTGCCACGCCACCAACGCTGTGAGAATGTATGACACTGGGCCGTAAGTGATAAGAGAAAACAAGAACTAAAAAGCATGACATTTTTTAACCGAAATTACAGTGTGCCGTGTCCCCTAAAGATGCTTCCAAAGATCTCAAGCACTGTGGACTACATTCTGGCCTCTTAAAGGAAAAATGTAAGACTGCCAGCTTCTTGAAGATGAGTGATTTTATTTGAGGCAGAGGAATTAGTTTTCAAACTGAATTGCTTTTTTTCCCCCCACCCCACTAAGGTGAACTACAGATACTATATTAAAATCAGGAGTGAGGTTGATGCCTAGAGATTGACAGTACACTGAAATTATTTCTGAGTTGCCAAAGGGGCTGAATGCCTAGTTGGTGAACTGTTCTGTAGTTGTTTCTTGGAAGTATATCATCATTCTGCTCTGTGTTTCTGGCATTCTTGTTTGCACGTGTCTTTCTATACTCATGTGGCTGTTCAGAGTTTAGCCATTCAAAACAAAAGCTGGTGCCTGGGTAAGATTAATATGCTAACTGTAGCTAGTATTATGAGATTTTAGTATTTTTAATGAATCATCTTGAAGTCTTATTTTTCAAGTATTTATTTGGGGGTTAGATTTCTATTCTCAGCTTTTCAAGAGACAAGTATACCTCACAAACTATGGATGTTCATTCTCATTCTTAGAAAAGTTGTTGAAGATAACTTTGCTCCAGCTCATCTTCCTGAACTTTGCTTTGCAAAATTTTTTGTGTAATGTATCTTTCCTATACATAGTGAATCATTTTTCAGTTACTGGGATTTTTCACCCAGTAAAGGAAGTAAAACATTCTTCAATGAGACAATTAGTTACAGAATTTCAAATAGCCAAAACCCATGTAATGAAGCACATTAGCTGAACTTACTACTGGTACACTTAAAAAATATGTACCATAGCAATCCAATTGCCTTAGCATTTAAGATCTTGGCATTAGCTTCAAAATGCACATTTCTGCATTAGCTTCAGAATGCCAGTCTGTACAATATTGACTGTAAACACGGAAAAAGAATCTTGAATCTGTCGCTTCTGGTAAAAGACCCAAAATCTTCAAAGAAAATCACAAATGTGTCTTTCACTGGTTTGTATATATGTTCTGTTACAGGGTGAGGAGATCACTAAGGAGGAGATTGACATGCTCAGTGATGCTTGCACCAAGCTGCAGGAACAGAAAAAGTCACTAACAAAGGAAAAGGAGGAGCTTGAGGAATTAAAGGATGATATCCAAGAGTACAATGAGGTACAATGGGGCATGGAAGTTTGGGGTTTTTTTGTTTTTTGGTTTGGTGGTTTTTTTTCTGTTTGTGTTTACTTTTGGCATAAATGATCCACAAAGTTAAAGATTACTTGGATGACTGTTAGCCAGTAGTGGGTAGCTGAGTGAATGAGCTTTGTACCGTTTTATGGGACAATGCAGAGCCTCATTTGTATAACGTGTTTAAAGCCTAGTTAAAATCATTGGAGTAGCTCCCACCACATGAGAATCTTGTTCCTGCACTTATTCCCAGGATGACTAGACTAACAGGTGCTCACTAACTGCTGCATGCTGCAGTTCTGTCTTATTAAACATAGATGTCAGTATTACAGATATTTCAAGTAAAATGAATCTTATCCAGTTTTTTGAAAGATGCAGAAAATGACATTTGAGGAGTGCGTGAGAATGGCTGCAGCATTAGAATTTATTATTCTAATTCCAGTTTGGCTTTATATGTCTATATGCTTGCATTTCATTTACAAATGGTGTTTGGTCTTGAAATGCTAGTCGAAGTCAGTAGTGTCTATTGTTGAGAATTAACATGAACAAAAGCTTTTCTCTCTCTTGACCATTTCTTTTAGGATTTGCAAGAGATAAAAGAGCTCTCTAAAACTGGCCAGGAAGAGGTAGTAGAAGAGTCAAAGGCAAGCAAGCGATTGACCAAGAGGGTGAACCGAATGATTGGTCAGATAGACAAAATTATTAATGAATTGGAGACAAGTCAAAAGACAGTCGATGTAAAGCTGGACGGTGGCGATAGTCCTCCTGCTGGGTAAGTGACTTGAGAGCACTGAATGTGTCTCTGACTGTTCATCTTCAGTCTTGCTTTTGTCTGATGTGTGATTAGAAAAGAATTAGCAAAGAAGTTGTTTAAAATGTTAAGATAATTTAAGTTGAGAATGGAATTAAGAAAATTGTGCTCTAGATTTTCTGTCTTCTAACATATGTTAAATATGATTGAAATGAGGAAGGAAAAAAGCAGGTATAATTCCCCAGATGCTAGTCCTGAGGGGGTTCTGAAAGTCAAAGTGTCAGTTACTATCTTACCATCTTGTTCATGCCTGTAGCAGTAACAGTGATGCAGGTGAAATCATGCCTTTAGTCATGCCCCTCAGGCAGTACGTTTGCCCTGTGTCATTGATTGAAAAGCTGCACAACAGTGTGATAAGCATATTCATGTTTATTGTTCTTTAGTAGTGAAGATGTCAGCGAGGAAAAAAGATTGCTATAAAGGCTGTTCTGTCTCCTGGAGAGAAATGGGGGAACAGGTCTAATGGAAGTAAGGAGATAATTTTACATGGTCCCTTTCAAAAAATTTGCTTCATTTCAACTTTGACACACTTGCAGATTTTTAAAGAAAGGTCTTTCTTGATAATTTCATTGCAAAATTCATTTATTGACACTTCTCCAGGTCTTAATGTTACTGGAGAGTCTTCCAGGCAATCATAATGTTGAACGGTCATATGTTACATTACAGGCACTGAAATGCCTAAAAACTGTGACTGTAATTCTCACAGTTTGTGAGATGAATACTGTATTATTCTAGTTTATACTTGCACCATTTTGTGTGATTCATTAAGAGAGCTTCCCAGCTCACATAGACCATAACCTAAACAGAAATAAGGATTCTGCTTTTGTTGCTTCTGAACTATTTTCTGGTTTTTTTCCAGTCCCCAGGGCAAACTGGGGATTTGTTTCAGATTCTGTGTAATAAGATCAAGGCGGCCATATGAATGGTGCTATAGAGAAGTTGTTGATCAAAACCATCTGAATTTGTAAATTAAAAATACAATATGGAATCTGCTAATACTGAATGTAATTATACTTTATGTAATGGATAGTTTTGTGGATAGTTTTTCAGGTGATTGTGGATGACTGAAAATGATTAGTTTTAAATAATGCTTAATTGTTAAAGGCTTGTTTTTTAACCTTCGACTTGGTGCAGTCATTACCAAGTCATCAAGAGTCATAGAAATGACACAAGTCTGGGACATTTAGTTGGCAGCTTGAGAAATGCTCCTTGAATAAAAGTCAGTCTGTGCCCAGAGGTTAGGGACAGCTATGGAGCTGGGACTATACTGATAAAGCCCTTCTGTTTAATATTTATTGGATTCACTCTCTCCTGCATTTCACCTCGACCTATGCTGGAAGACAGTTTTTCAGACGAATAAAACAACATAGGCAAACAGAGGCTTCAGGTTGCACAAGACAGACAATTTTAGTTTCACGAGATCAGTAAGCAAACAGTGGAAACATCTCAAGTATGTTAGTCACGATGTCAAGTTTAGTCTGTTCTTCTACAAAGTCTATTCCTGGATATGAGCAAATGAAGCCTATTTTAACAAAACAGCTAAATTGCTAAAGCAGTTAATTCTCAGCCTTGGTTTTCCTGTGACTTTCATTAATTTTGTGTGGGCCAGCCTCTCTAAATCTAAAAGGATGACAGGTGCATGGCACTGCATCTTTGGTGAATGGGCTGGGGAGGCAAAGGGCATTAGATACACAGTCTGGGAAACACAGAAACTGTGCTAAACTTTATTTCAAATGCTTCTGGATACCTGTATTTGTGCAATAAAGCACGTGGAAACCAAAAGTGTGAGCTTTGATGGCAAGATAAAGATTAATTTGAAATCTGCTTGCTTGAGCAGTAACTAATTCTTGGTTTTTTACATTCTGTTCAGGATTATAAATAAATAATGTTTTTACAAATGACCTGCAGTGTAGTGCCTTTCAGTAGTGCCTTTTGTCCACTTTACTCCTTTGGAGTAACTGCTTGCCATGTACAGATTGTGCTTCCTCTTCAGGGAGAATCTCATCAGTATTGCTGAGCTAATTAATGCAATGAAACAAATTCAGAAGATTCCGGAGGAGAAGCTAACTAGGATTGCAGAGGCACTAGACGGAAACAAGGATGGCAAAATTGATATAGATAATGTTGTTAAGGTAAGTCTGTGGACTACTTAAAGAAAATAAGGCTATCCATCCTTCAAACACTGCACCTGTTTTGACTTAAATTCATATTGCTGTCTTTTGCAAGAGTCTTTACTTGATGCCAGTGAGGTTTTTGGTCATATATTGTAAATAGATCTGATAATACACATCAGCATCTTCAGAATTTGTATGGCTATTTTGGAGGATAAAAAGATAAAATCTTTATCCTGTGTCTGTTACCTGCGTTACCTTCAAGGCTGTAGGTTTTCCTGTATACCTTTTGTCAAGTTCTGTCAAACATGGTAATTTTGTTGTGCTACTCATGAAGCACATAAGGGACGGAGGATGGGAAGGAGCTTTAGAAAAACTACTTTAGGAATACCACTGTTAGGCAAAGTCTTGACATAATGCATATAGGTATGCTTTATGTCAACACAAGATAATAGCTTCTCTTGCCTACTTGTATACCTTAGGTACTTCATTGAGACCTGTATCTCCTATGCTTGAAAGACATCAGACCATCAGCTGTGCTTTAGGTCCATTGGAAATGACCTGTGTTCTTTACCTGATTTGTCCTGTTTGCTCATTTTGCAGAGCATTCTCAGGTTTTCCCTTCACTTCTCCTTCATTTTATTGTTTCTTTTGTACTCGGTAAATTTAGAGATCGCTTGAAACTTACTTCCTTGCAAGTAATTTTCCTAGTCAATATAGAAATAGCACTTAAACTATGGCCAGCTAGAAAATACAGTATCAGCCTTTTGAAACATTTTTCCTCTCTACTGAAGTTGTCCCAGTGAAGATTATCTTCTGTGTTGCTCTAAACAGCCATTGTACATTTAGGAACACAGGTAAAATGTACTTCTGAATTCTGCATATAATGCTGAATAATTCTAGGAACTTGAGGAGTGATGCCAAGAATAAGTATGTACAAAAAGCTATATAAAGGTATTTGGAATCACCTGCTAAACTGTATTTTCATTCTGCTTTCTGAAAGGCCTACCCCGCCTCTACTTTTAAGTTCTTGTAAATTTGTGGCTATTTAGTACAGTAGCTCTTGTTGATTAAATTAAGCCTATAAAGTAAGTATTGTCTTAAATACTATTTCAGCAGGTACAGCATATGAACTTTCCATTGGAACAGACGTAATCAATGGGTCTGTTTTACTCATGCTTTAAAATGTGTGTGTGTGCTGAGGTCGAAAACTTAACGATCATTTTCATTAAGTTTTAGCTGGATATGTTTGAGACACAGGTTGTGGTTTGAATTTGTATTTTGTGTAAGAAAAACATGAGAGAACTAATTACTTTTTTTGTCCTAACAAAATTTATGATTTGAAAATGCCTCAGTCATGTGAAAACTAAATGCTCTCTCAATTTCACTTTATGTTCATGTAGGTAGTAGAATTGATTGACAAAGAAGATATTGATATTGGCACCAGTCAGGTTGCTGAGATTATGGCACTGCTTCAAAAAGAAGAAAAACTGGAAGAAAAAGAGAAAGCAAAGGAAAAGCATGATAAAGAAGCTGCAGAAGCAAAGAATTAAGCTTCAGAATCTGAAGCTAATCCCAGTTGTAACCAAAACCTTGTATATTTTTCTGTGTCTAATGGCTACATATTACTTCAGCTTTGTGATTATGGGAAGTGTTTTGAGCTGATTCTAGTAATAAATCATAGGTATGTTTTCTGACATATGGAATGAAATTTCCGTTCCTCAAAGAAGTGATTTATTGTCATTCCATACAGATGAAAACAAAATACGCTTCTTTAGCAGTGCTCCTGCCCACAAAATCATGTATTTGCACTCATTGTTGTGGTACAGTGATCCATTAAACTTGCAAGTTTGCTATATAAATTAAGTGTATCTATCATGGAAGAATGTTTCTCATTTATTTTCTTTCTTCATTACATGGGGCCCAACCTTGCTCTGCTTTCACCTTTTAGCTTTTTCAGAATTTAATACAAACTTTCCCTTCTGTCACAATATTACATATTTTGTAACCTGTTAGTGAAGATTCTGTGGCTTCAGTAGAAGCTCTTTAGACTGAGTTTTATTTAAGCTAAATATCACTAAGCTGTTGCCTCACTGACAGAGAATGTGGCATTCTAATCACTTCTATGAATTCATGATTTTTTTTTCTCTGTTGAAGGGAAAATCAGATTTATTTTTCTGTAGAATGGAAACTTCCCATGAAGTTTGCTTCTTATGGGTGCCTTAAATTTCTTAAGACTAGGGAGTAGAGTATGTCACTTCTACTCAAAATTCTATGAATTACTAAAGCATTGGAATCACAGGAGCCTTTTAAAATAGTTTCAGAACACAATCTGTCACAGAGTAAAGTGAGTTAAAGTGTTTGTCTAACCAGCAAAATGAAAATAATCTTAAGGGGAAAATGTCAGTTGTGATCTTTTCACATATATTTTTAAAAAATGCAGTTATCTTCATGTTTGTTGTTTTTCATCTGGTAATTATTTACACCATAACTTCTCTTACCTCTCAGTTTTCATCTCAGGTATAAAATCACTAACCAAGTATAGTCAAAGTACATAAATACGTTCATCTCATGGCCTTGCTTGCTGTGCAGTCAACAAGTCATGTCTGGTATTGCCAGTACTTTGATTACATCCTTGGCTTTCTCATCAATTGCTTATAGTTACTATCTATAACTGTGTGATTAAATACTGACAGTAGGTCAAGGTTTACTCACGAATAACTAGTACTTACTAGTAAATTTTTAAGTTTAAAAGTGAAAATACTAACTCTGGGATGTTCCATAATTCCTGGTAGCCTAAATTTTCCATGCTTTCTTAAAATCTGTTATGAAATACACATAGTGTGACTTGAACCAGCAGGGTTGTGGCTTGTTTTTTTTTACTTTTATTTTGCACCCAGTATTATAAAATACATGAACATTCTTGACTTTGTGTACACTATAGAGAGCACATCTTAAAATGGTGCTGTACACAGTGATATTGAGGTGGGCAGTTAGTACTTCATGCTTTTAGTCATAGTTGCATATTTTCGTAGAAAATACTGACTCCCAAGCGTATTTCAGCATAATTCCATGTTCAGTATTTAGATTGGCTAAATTATTTGTAAAAACTTATTTGAAGTTAGTGGAACAAAAAACGTTTTGGCAGACTCATGGCTTGCATGATGGACCATTGTATTTAGTTGTTTCCAAAGCAGGGTATACAGTAAGATGTACAGTACAATTCTAGAAAAAAGGTCAGTGTTTAGTTCAAGTATTGAGTTCATATTCTGTACAGTTTGCAAAGAAAGCTGCTTACAGTAAGGTCCTCCTGAGAATTACTGTAATTGTATCTGAAGTGTAAAATGGCTATGGCAAAACTGAAATTCCAAATTAGTACAATTTTTGTAGTTAATGTACCCTTAAAGAAGAGGGCTCTTCTCTTCCTTTTCAATTTCAAGATTAACTTGGAGATTTCAGCATGAAAGTCAGTTTGTAGATTTTGAAGATAGGATTTCACTAGGTGCTTTTTTAGGGCAAAACTTAGATGAAAATGTGTGAAACTAGTTTCACAAAAATACAACTTAAAAACTAATTTTACCTTGTATAATTTACAATTAGCATTAATGGGTTTTGAAGTATGCTAAATTTTGCAGTGGCATATCTTCAATTTTAAAAGAATGTGTGACAATCTTACTTGACATTCCTGAAACATGATAAAGACACTCTAAAATTGTCTGCTACCTTTTGTGGAATATCAGAAACCTAAGAGTTGTATGCACTTGAATGCATGCAAGTTTAAAACAGGCACGTAGCAGAAAAAGCTGTTTTCAAAGATTTATTGATTAAAGTTTTACAGAGCTTTAACTGTCCTCACAGTAAATTACCTGATTGTAGTATTTGGGAGTTTAAGACAATTGCTGCTGTTCTTTTTCTGTGTTTACTGTTCACTTAAATTTTCTGTGGATTAAATAAGAAGGGAGGCAAGAATAGCTGATTTTTTTTTAATGAAAAATGCCCTGATTAAAATCATCATGATGCATTTATTGAACATTTTTAGGTTTTGGACTCATTTGAAATTTGGCATATTGTGCAATTTTAACAGGTTACATGAAATACATTTAAATGTCAATCACAAATGTCAGTTTTCCTCTGTTACCTAAAGCGTTTCAAGGATGTCTGCATCAACCATAGTGAAGCATTTTCACGGAAAATCTCTTCCTTCTGATGTTGAAAGGAGGCAAACCCGTGACAGCTGGCCTTGAACAACACATTTCTGCAAGCTTAAAAAGATCAGATAGCCCTTGGTGATTCCCATTCAGCCAGTTTTGAACCTTCCCGAGCAGCTCTCCAGCCAGTACAGACAACTCCAGCAAATCGGTGGCTTGAGGACTAGCTTCAGCTAACATGCTTTGTTGTCTTTCGTGTTGACCAAAAACCCAGAAGCTGCAGTACTTTCAGAGAAAGGATGACTTCCGAGTGTACAGTAATGGTCAGAACTTATTCCTGAATGAATATTTAATCAGGAGATGTAAATATTTGTTTAAATAACTAGAGGATGTGTGAGATTTCGGTGACCTTGTGACTTACACAGGCAAAGTCTCTAAGCTCAGAGTTAGATAATTGGCCAGACCATTGTTGGGGGTATTTCAGATTGAAATAAGATCTGATTTTGATTATGAACTATTGGGGGGAGGAATGTAAAACATATAAAAAGCTTTTAAAAATTCATTTAGCAACTGGGAAGAGAAGTAAAGTAGGATGTAATTTCTTTTTCCCCTTGAGAACAAGCAGGGTATAGGACCTATTTTATTGAAAAACTTGTTTCCATTTTGTGTTAGCTCAAAAGATGGTTTTTACTGAGATTTTCATCACTGACTGCATGCTGTGAGAGTACATCTGCCTGCAAGTTAAGTACTGGAAAGCTAATTTAATAGGTAGTTTGTCAGCAGGACTGCATGCAGGTAGACAATATTGTCTTCACGCAATAGTACCTTACACTTAACATAGGCTTTGTCTGGGAGGAAAAAGTTACATCTTTTATACAACTCCAAAATACTTCTTGTAACTTTGTATCTACATACCTTGCTAATCATTTAAACTTTAGCTACTTCAGCATGTATTTAAATACTTTTAAATTGTTTATATAAAATTATTTGGTATATTTAATTAAAAGAATAATCCCATATTCTGTTCTTTGTATGTATTCCCAAATTTTGCTTTTTCAGTTGAAGAATTTCAGCCTGTGTTAAATTTGAGTTGAAAATCATTTGTGTATGCTCTGAGCATACTGGTCCTGTGTTTGCCATAATGTGATATAAAATTTTTAAGTTAATTGGAGCTTGTGTCCTTTGTTTAGTTATAATAAATGTTTCATTTTGCAACCTAATCTCCATTTTCTGTTGCTTTTGATTATTTAGTGATAATTTATTGCTGTTCAGATGAGATGCCAGTCACAGACCTGGACAGTGATCGGCAGAGTATTGTAACTGAAATGTTCGAGGTAGAAGAGGGCAAGTGAATGACAAATCTTTAAATGGGGGGTGGGTTGTGGGGGATTTGTGTTAATTCTTGCAGGACTTCTCTTGACAAATGTTGGGACTAGTGAGTTGTGCTAAGCCATTCTTTCTAACTAACTATTACCGTGTAGGTATGAAAGTGAGGAGCGGTGTACTCTTTAAGGAACTAATGGAAAGGTTAAGATCTATTCCAAATAAGTCTCCTTAGGAAGGTTCCATGTTTGGTCTTTGTTCAAGTTAGGGGAGGAAACCAGAAATAATTGAGATTGATTATTTCATGCTATGCTGTGCGCCTCACCCCTGATTTTGCAAAATTGTGTGTATTCCTCTGTAATCCTAATGTTCTTCACAAAGTTCATCTCGGCATACAGCAGACTTTTAAGTCTTGGGCATATCCAACAATATGCTCTTTCAACGAAAAGCTGTTAATGATTTAATCTCCTCCTGCAGCCTTGGCAGCCTCGGTGGGAAGGCGGAGGGAGCCCGAGCCAGCAAGGTGTCCCGTGCGCCTTTGGTCCCTTGGAAATGACCGAGCTACCTCAAGTGTAACTTGTGTTGCTCTTTCGGAAGCTTCAGGGCTCGTCTTGGCGCAGCTGTGGTCGGCGCTTACAGAAACGCGTGGCAAAGATGATCCAGACCCAGAAGGTGTGGAGGTCCGGTTGCGCAGGCCTGCGCTGGCAAAAGTAGTCAGTCTCCTGCCGGCTTTCATATAGGATTTGGGAATGTGCAAACATTCAATCTACTTTCTAGTGTCTGAAAACAACCTCCTGCTGTGAGATGCTTTTAAAATAACTTTATAGATAAGCTAGGTTTGGTTGCAGCTTTTTCCTTTTTTTGCTTAAAGCCAAATAGCAAATAAATGGCTTAAAAAGTGGCAGAACTTGTTCCTTTTCAGCTTTTGCTTTAAAAATTTTCTGTAGTGACAGACTGACTTGGGGAGAATAGGACTGTTGTGCAGCAGTGTGGTAAAGTGGACTAGCAGAGAAATTGGAGCTTTGAGCTTGTAAATTAAATGGGGACATAGGTAAGTGCACTTGATCATAGTTACCTGTGTCCTGAATGCCCAAGAAAGAGACCGACTTCTGGATCCAGTGTTGTCTTTGCTGAGATATATTGGTTATATCAAAGAAATTACATTCTCTTCTAAATCTTTATTACACATTTATAACAATTATGTCTACTTATGGGTACAATCTAAAGGAAAAATTTGGGGGTTTTTTTGGAGTCTCTTTCCTTGATGTAGGGGGAAACAAAGCAGTGGTACCCATGAGCAAGCAGAGTGGCTGGCCAGTCTGGTTCGTGTGTAGGTGGTAGGCACAAGCCAAATCCAAGTCTCGGAAAAGCTGAGGCTGGAAAGGACCTCCGGAGGTTGTGTAGCCCAGTGCCCTGCTCAGGGCCGGTTTCCCAGGGCCATGTCCCATGGGGGGTTGAGTATCTCCAAGGATGGCGACTCCGCATCCTCTGTGGCTGCACCTCGCCATGACCTGTGCTGATGTTTGATCACTGTCAAGAAGAAAAGTTTTTTTCTTACGTTTCCCTTGTGGCAGGTGAAGATTATTTATTACTATAAATGTGAATTTGTGCATTGTCCACAAATATACACAGAGGGAATGGTAACAGACTTCACTAATTAGAAATAACAGATAATGGAGATATTGCTGTAACTTCACTGGGTGGAAGCTTCTTTTACATCAGGCTGGTAATGCAGGTGTGCAGAAAGCTGCTTGGAAAAACCTCTGACTTCATGAAATCACAGTCTTAAAATATTATTACAGAAGAAGTTTTGTTGCAAACTATTTTGGTGACGTCATTTGAAGGGTGAACAGGTCTGTGTAGCGGTGGGGGGAGAGATGGATAGTCTTGTGGTTGTTTTATTGACCCGAGGCTGTAGAAATCTCTGTTCAGTTAATGTTTATTCTTTGAATAATGCATTGCTTGGCTTTTGTGCCACTAACATAAAACCTCCTTGACAGTGACTGGGCAGACGATGAGTTCTCCGTAACAGTCTCTCTGTGTGAGGACCTATTACAGTATTTTGCAGTTATAAGGCTTTTAAACACCGAATGCAGAGAGTGACAGACCATACCAAACAGTTTCTGTGGCTATGGAATCTTACTTTCCTCACTGCTTGTGCACTTAAAAGTGTTTCTGGTATTTTCTTGAATTACTCTTCAACTCTGAAGCGAACAGGAGGATGTTTGTAGTGTGTTTCTAATTCCCCATGCTCTGTGCTCACTTCCATTTTTGTCTATTATTGCATACAAATCTTTCTCAGTAGTTAAATATCCTTCACAGGTCAAAATTCTTTGGGGGCTCATTAGCATGTAAAATTTTACCCTTGCCAAACCTTCTGTGGTTTTCAAACATCAGTTTCTCTCATCTAACTGGCGTAAAGGATTTCTGCTATGCAAGAGATGGAGCTAATTCAGATTTGCCTCTTTCCGTCTAGTATTTCTCTTTATGTATATTGGCAGAGCAGACCCCTTCATGAACGGCCTGATTTATGTCTCCGTGAATGCTGCAGCCAGCAGTTCAAGATGTCAGGTCTCCCGTGCGTGTTGGGAGTGGCTGCGGATTCTCCCTCCCTCTCTTTTTGTCTTTGCTCCAGCCCAAGAGCCATCCAAGTTTCTTCCCAGTGTTTTCTAACCGCATTTTCAGATCCCTTATTGAGCAAGATCTTCAGACCCCATCTGAAGGAAGCTTCTGCAAGGAGCAGAAGAGGGAGATGAGCAATAATAATAATGTCTTAAGAGTCTTAATGAAATAAGATGGGGATTAACAACCTGTTAAGTAGAAAACCCAGGGATCTCTGCAGCCTACTTCAGACTTGAAAATGTAAGATTCTGCGCCCCCTCCCTCCCCCCCCGATTTAGTCAGATAATATATCCTAAAGGAGTAAGCAAATTAGCAGGTTTTTCTTCTCCCTCCTCCCTCTTCCCCCAACCTTTCTGTTTTCTCTCCTCCTTACTTTATATGCAGGACTAAGTAGGAGAGATTTATGGAGTCCTTTGTTGCACTTCAGTTTCTCAGCACCTTGCTTTGCACTGGTGGAAGTAGGGTTGAAATACAGTGGGTATTAATCTTACCAATGAACATCTCCTCACGAGACGGCTTCAAGTGCTTGGTCTGCGTAAACTCAGCCATTAGTAGCCTTCATCAAGCTTCGCTCTCACCTTCCTCTGTCATAATTACACCGGCTGCACCATGGTCCCTGTGCAGCCTCTCCATGCAATGCTCATAAGAGCAGAAGGCTTTTATCCTTCCCTTTGAAACCTGTGTGCTCTTAGCACAGGGAACTGCCTATGCGCTTCCATAAGCCACAGCGTTTCAGGGGAAAATACGCCCTTAGGATGAGTTGTCAAAGTCAAGAGTGGCATTGAGAGAAGGCACACACATCCCTATTTTTAGACCTACGTTCTGCAACCAGAGTTACTCATCCAAATTCTGTGATTAAACTAACACTGTGGTCCCTTAGTGATTCAATATGATTTAATTTGAGGTGTACCTAAACCACCTGGGTCATCTTTTTCCCCAGAAAATCCTTTGTACCTACTGTGAAAGTGAGGTCCTTTTGGGTATCTATCAAGAACTGACTGCTGTTAATCCAAAAAAACTCTTAAAGTAAATGACAGGGAAGCATTAAGAGGAAAAACCTTATTTGTATGTCCTAATACCTTTGTGATAAAGAGAAATCTGGCATGGAAAATAGCTCAACTACCCAGGCTCATACAGACCTGCAGCGGTGAATGGAAATAGAGGTGGGGGAGGTTTGATGGTGTTAGCATTTTGGTTGTGCTTTCTTCTCTGCAATTTGCCCTTGAGTGAGTAGGGTACGATAGTACTTATTTTAATTTTGCACATGTGAAGATAATCCTCAGTGAAGAGAAATATATTGTACCACCAAGCTCGATACTCTTACTGAAGTCCTTGGTGAAACCTGGGCAGTTCAAGGAAGCAGGGTGAAGTCTTTAAAACCTTTTTCTCTTTTTTTCTTTTTTTTTTTTTTTGTTTTTTTTATTACGCAATAACCCAGTGGCTGATAAAGCAGATACATTGTCACCTTCCTTTCCTTTTGCAGAAGACCAAAGAGTGGATTTGCCTGTCCGAGCACAGGGACCAGCATCGCCCCGGTGTTCCCACCCCAGGAGCTACATCCATGCTGCAAAACAA
>NW_010553304.1:0-2045 GCF_000687285.1 Phaethon lepturus | reverse complement strand
TGTGGTCTTTGGGAACTGCTCTCTCACAAGTACTCATAACCGGTAAATGAAGTAGCGAGAGGGGTCACAGACTCAGCTATATTTTACCTTCTGAATTACAAATTTCTGAGCTATTTTCCCATCCTTACAGTTTACAGGAGTCCGAGCTGCTGTGTTTAGTAAACTTGACAGGTCCTTTACAGAAATTTTAGCATAGTATTTAAAAATTTAACCTTTGCTTGAATCCAAAAAAATATTTTTTTTCCTTAGAATGGGTCCATATGTGATTTTTTTTGCTGTTGTTCTAATTTTGGAAGGTTACAACCATGTTAATATTAGTAAGTAATCACAGTTAAAACATCCATAACTCAAAGTAACAGAAATGACGTCTATTTCTAGGATCTCTCTTGATATGTCATTTGCAGATACACACCGGCATTCTTTAGGTCATCGAGTACATAATGTAAATGTATCCTTCCATATTTGCATATAGCATACATACGTGTACACACTGGTGTTAGATGGACGATACTGCATTTGAAGATGAGCACGTGTGTGGCATTTTCAACCCTGGGCCTTTGTCCTGTTCTACTGTATTTTCTCCCACCTCAAATACTGCAAGTTACTTTCAAGCTCATCCATTTGGGAGAAAAAAAAATTAAAAATAATTCCATAGTCTTCTGGGTGGCCTGTCTCATCTTTATTTGTCCTCATCAGCTGCACCTAGCAAAACGGGTGCTTCAGCATCATCCAACCACAGCTCACTCGGTATATTCGTATGTCCTGATAGATCAAGAATGGTTTTCTGAGTGAAAAACCTGACTGTTCTAACATCTAAAACCCCCACATCTTAACTTTTCAGTTTTAGAGCATGCTGATACTGCAGATAATACTGTGAGAGAGTGAAATTTATACTGATTGTGAAAAGATTTGCTTGGGTGCTGGAGCAGCATTACAAAACTGGGGAAAAGAACTTATTTTGCCAATAAATAAGACCCTTAAACTTGTGCTGTCACAGCTATATGCCTGTACTCACCCTTACAGAAATGCTGTGCTTGATGTATGGTCAAGAAGTGTTCTTTTTATTGAGAAAGACAATAAAAAATGGCAGATTTTTTATGTGCTTATTATAACATTTTTCCCTCCCCCTACTCGAGTCATCTGCAACTTCTGTTAACTTACTGAAAATTACATTGCTGAGAGCTCGTTGTGTGGGCTTTTTTTAATACGGAAGAAAAGAGGGGGAACAATTGCAGGCTGGAGTAAGCAAGTCTTCTAGGTAAAACAGAGATATGCTAAAGAAAAACACCATTGTATTTGCAGAAAGATCTATTACTTCCTTGAAAAACAATTTCTGGAAAGCTCAAAGAATATTTTTTCTCTATATGTCTTGATGTTATTCCCTTATTTAATACCTGAAATGCTTTGTAGTAGAAGTTGTACAGTGAAGAGTCCAACACAAAAATCAGTTATTATTTCACTTTGCCGTGAAATGATGTTCTTTTCTTCTACTGGACTTCTAGATGAAGAAGTATCACCGATGGACTCTTCTGGGGGAAAGGTCTTATCATTATGAGTGTAAATAAGGTCTAATGCTGTTCTAGACGTTTTTCCATTTCTTCAGTATTCTTGCCTCTCAGCAGACGCATGACATTCCTTCACTGCCAAATTCCACTTCGCTAAAAAATAGTGAGATGGAAAACGCTGTCAGAAACATGTGAAAGGCAGGGATTTTCTCTTTTCACTGTGAAGGCAAGTTGGCTTGAAATGAACTCCAGATCAGACAGCTATACTTTGGCAGCTATGCTTTCACTCAGTGAGACATTTTTTTCCCTGGACAAGTTACACTTCATACAGCAAATTGTAGCTTGCCTCCTGAATATTTTGATACGTCTCAAGTACTTTAAAGAGAAACAGCTAAATTCTGTATTCTCCGTCATATGCATTTATTACAATTTACGTTTAGATTTCAGTACAATTAATTGCTAGGAATGCATATAGGGAGCTTCATCACTTTGCACCCCAGTCAGGTGCACTGGGGGGCGGCGGGGCAGGCAGGGGCTGTG
>NW_010553303.1:0-3940 GCF_000687285.1 Phaethon lepturus | reverse complement strand
GGGGCTGCGCCTGCTGTCCTGTTTGCTCCCAGCAGACGGCATTCCGTATTCCTGGAAATCTGCTGACAACCGCTGTGCAGCGCCTATTCCACCCGTGCATTTGTCCTGACTCCCTTTACCAGCCTTCTATCCCAGCAGGGATGATTAACTGCCCTTGCGTTCATGCAGAGGCTGATCCTGGTAACTTCTGGCACCGGGGTCCCAGCCCGCAGTGGTTTTGGATGGGTGGGTGATGAGATCTGCTCCCCTCGCCCACTCCCTGGCCCTCATCCTCTCCTAGCCCTGTGGCTACAGATCCTCCTGGCTCCCCCATCCTCCTCGTCACTCCTGTCGTGCTGCCTGTGGCTTGGCACCACCTCGGTCAGCGCGGCAGTTAGTCGAATGAGCGTATGATGGTCCGTGCCTGCCAGCCCTGAGTCCTGAACACTGTGGTTTGACACCTCTGCTTGCATCCAGCGGGTGCCCAAATACGTCTGCCCGCGCAATGAGCAGGTTTTCTAGGTTTTAGGTGATTTATAGCTTCTGCTGGCTGGGGTTCATGTGGCCTTTGGAGCATTCAGCTTGGTGGCAGTGCACGCCGTGCTCTTGGTTGAGCTCTGAAAAGGGCCGTGGGAAGCTTTCCCCGACCCTTCCCGGCTGCTGGGACCGGGTGGCTGCCCACAGCCCAGCGCGGCAGGGACCCACGCCGGCCGAATTTGTACCCTGGCGTTACCAGAAAAGAAAAGCCCAGAGGTGGGAGGGACATAGCGCTGTCGTGGCTTAGTCCCAGCCGGCAACTAAGCACCACGCAGCCGCTCGCTCATGTCCCCCTCCCCAGTGGGACAGGGGAGAGAACTGGGAAAAAACTCACGGCTTGAGATAAAAACAGTTTAACAGGACAGCAAGGAAGAAAGAAACAACGATGATAACAAGAGTAATAATACTGACAAAGGAATGTACAAGAACAAGTGATGCCCAATACAGCAATTGCTCACCGCCTGGCGATCGATAGCCCGTCCCGAGCAGCGATTCCCTCCCCACAGCCAACTCCAGTTTATGTACTGGGCACAACGTTGTACGGTATGGAATATCTCTCTGGCCAGCCTGGGTCAGCTGTCCTGGCCGTGTCCCCTCCCAGCTCCCCGCGCACCCCCAGCCTGCTCGCTGGCCGGCCAGCACGAGAAGCTGGGCTGTCCTTGACTACTTAGCAACAACTCAAAACATCAGCACGTTATCAACAGTTCCTCATCCCAAATCCAAAACACAGCCTCACGCTAGCTTCTGTGAAGAAAACCAGCTCTATCCTGGCTGAAACCAGGACAAGCGCGCAGATAGCTCGCGCTACACGCACCATGCTGCCGGCATGAACGCGCTTCTGTTACTGCCTTGTTTCTTTTGCACGTGGGAAGGCTGGGGGGGGACAGGGGTGAGTTTAACAGCGGGAGAAATACTGAAGAGGATGGCAACGCGGGAGGAAAAGCAGCTCGGAAGTGCGGCGCTGCAGTGGAAGAGGGCACGGAGTGGACTGAAGCACTTGGTGTAGGAGAAAACACAACTTAGAATTCATCCATGAAAATTACTTTTCTCCCTCTCTGGGGAAGCTTTTTCCTCATCTAAGCTCTAAACCTTACTTCTCTACAGACAACACTTCTTCCATTGGCCCTCATGAGCCTGTGGGAGAGGTTTCTGTCCTGCAGAAGGTTCTGTCCTGCTTGCGTTGTGTGTACAAACATGGGGGGGGGCGCGGAATGGACCCTTGGGGAACTAGAGAGGAGGAACGATCCGGCACAACAGCAGAGGAATAATGGTTGCAGTCCAAGACACTCCGCTGCTATCTAAGCAACAGTTTGCCTTTGCACCATGAACAAATATTCCACTATTTTTTGCAGTTATAAATTCATACCTTTGCTCTGAAGCACGGCTGTCCTTCATAGGTGTGATATCATAAATCATGTGAGTACCTGGAAATGTGTCCGATTATCAGGTTTCAATCACCACGGCAAATAAAGGTGAAACAGAATTGCAGGCTCTGCCCGTTGGGCAAAGCTCATGCAAGGTGCCACCGCTCTGGGCAACCGAGACAGCGTGGTGCCGAGCCACCCACAAGTCCCTCGGAAGGAGCAACGACATGACGGGCGATGTGCTGAGCGGGCCGCAGGGGAGGAAGTTACATTCCCCTCTGTCGAGGGGCGTTTTAACAAGCCGTTTGGACAACGATCGGGGGAAAAGCAACAACTCTTTATTTATAGGTCCAGGGCTTTCACTGGGAAAAGCCGCAGTTAAGAGATGCCCGATATCCTTGCTGCTGCAGCACTGAAAATCTCTGTTGGCATGAACCAAGGTCTGCCGCCTGGATGCAGGATGCTGCAGCAGCAAAATCTGTGCCCGAGTTGCTGTAGGGCTTTCCCAGGTTCAGGCTGCGGGACCGTTCCCGAGACTGTCATGTTATTTTCAGGATGTTTTGTCCTGTTGACATCCTCAAGCTCTAAAACTAAATGAGGAGAATTTTGGGTTTGTTTTAAAATGGTTTCAAGGTTTGCAAATAAGCTGCAGCCAGTCACGGTTTAAGAATGGTGTAAGTGATGGAGAGGCTCTGCTCAAGCAGCCTGCCAAGCCTGCAGCACTACCTCCGTTTGGTTCCCAAATGACCACTGGGTTATATTAACGACTCCTCTTTGTTTTCCACCACAGAGAGGTGATCTCTCTTTATTTTTAAAACAGTTGCATTGCCTATAGATCTTTCTCACCGTCATACAAGGTTCATAGCACAAGAAAGAGCCACTTGCCCTTCGAGCCCTGCCAATAAAAACTTTCCCTTTATCGCCTTGTCTGGGTTTGGCAGGGATGAGCTCTCTCCAGTAACCTGCTCTCCTGGTAAGGCATTGCTTCCCAGCTAACTGTAGCTGTGTGCATATTAAAAGTGAAAACAACACTTACTCCAATACAGGAAAGCCAGCTGAAGTTTACTGGGTGTATGAAGAGCTTGATTAGGATAGGCAAGTTCAGAAGAATCCCATGTCAAGGTTTTAAAGCTGTTTTCATTGTATAGCCTATGCAGGAGGTTTATCCTAAAGAGCTCATGATGCTCCTCTGGGTACCAGTAGCCTGAAGGGCTCCCAAGTCTGCACTAAGAGAAGAAACGGTGCTTCTACGAGTCCCACCTGCCCTGGAGGTGATGGAGGAGCCGGTCCGGCACCCACAGGGCACAGCAGCCTCCGAGGCTCAGCTGGCTTTCGGCAAGTCACACCCCTCCTGCGCTGCAGAGCCCAACGCTGCCTGCCTTTTTTTTTTTTTCCCCCTCCCAAAGAGTTCAACAAAACCAACACCACAATACTTTGAACTTATTCACCCAGCGTGAAGCAACTGGATGGATAAATTCCACCCAGTTGTGGCATTTCACCGCTTTTCCCTGGCAAAACACCTGACGTGCAGTCGGTCACGCAAGTACCCTGGCAGGTGAAAAAGGAAAGCATCTCCTCAGTCCTGGTAAAAACACCCGTGGAGTGTGTCTGTGGTCCCTGGGTGTGAGTGTGAGGCTTTAGCCGCTCTTTTCTTCTGTCCTCAAATCTTGGGCAAACCTTTTCTCTGTGAAAATTTAAGTGCTGTTTGGTTAGTTTTTTTAATCTGAGCATAACTGTGAAAAACCTGCTCTTTTTAATGCATCAGTGGGCAAATTAATCTCTATTTTTAGCACCTTTTGCATCATAGAAAGTTTCCCTTCTCTCTCCGACCTCCTCCCCCTGCGTGTAGAAAAAAACACAAACAAAAAAACCCACCAACCCCCCCTCCCCCCGCGACTTCCAGCAGTTCCTAAACAAAACCGATTTCCCCTGGTTATGTGGATGCTGCTGCGATGGCGTCCCTTCCCGGGCCTTCCCAGGAGGCAGCCCGCGCACCCGGGGCGGCTCCCGGCCGGATGGGTCCCTTCCCGGGAGGCGGACCCTCGGGCCAGACACCCTGC
>NW_010553302.1:0-4313 GCF_000687285.1 Phaethon lepturus | reverse complement strand
AGACATATTTTTTTTTTACAATTTAAGTTTTTTTAAATTAAACTTTTTAAGGTTTTTAAATTATTTTAAGGGCTGTAATTTTTCAAAAATTTTAAATTTAACTTTATTATAAGTTTAAGCTTTTGGCTTTCTCTCTCTTTCCAGAGGTCTGAGGTGCATCTGTGGTTCCTCAAGACTGGTAAAACCAGAAGTAGGGCTTTTTTAGTTTGGTTGGTGGTGCTGAGACTGAGACTTTTTTCCACATTTTGCACGCACTTGATTCTGATTGCAAGCAATGAGGAATGACAGGAGTGCACATAAGGAGGGTTTGTTGGCTGATTACATTTAAGCTAGGAATTCACTGTGAAAATAAAGCCAAGGGGTGATAAATAAAAGATGCAATTTTCTGGGACACCCAGTGTGGGCTTGGCTTTGCTTGCTTTCAGCAGTGGAATAGGCCTCAATGAGTAGTTGTGAAAGAAAAAAAAGTAACTTTTTGCATAGCTTCAAAAGGGGAGCAATGTTGGTAAGTGTCAATGTGAAGAAAGAAAATATGCATAAATACAAATACTGAAGTGTTGACTGCTGTTTCTGGACCCCTTAACTGCATACCAAACAAATGCTATACCTACTGCTGAAAATACCTTTTGTTGGGTTTGTTTGGCTTTTCACTTATCTTGGGGAGGTTCAGAGTTGACATTAGGAAACATTTATTTACTGTGAGGGTGGTCAAACACTGGAACAGGGTTCCTAGAGAGGTGGTCAATGCCCCAAGCCTGTCGGTGTTTAAGAGGCACTTGAACAATGCCTTTACTAACATGCTTTAACTTGGTCAGCCCTGAATTGGTCAGGCAGTTGGATTAGATCGTTTAAGGTCTCTTCCAACTGAAATTATTCTATTCTAATTTATTCTGACAGAGGTCTTTGGTTTGCCTACCAAGGTAGTTGTGGAGCACTTGGGTAGGCTGGGTCCTGGTATAGGAAAGTTCTTGTGTAATTTGGATAGGTAGCTGTGCCATTAGGGCTGGTAAAGGATCTTGCTGATGAGAGAATCCTTGTGAAGCAGAAATGTGCAACTGTGAAAGCAAATTTAATTGGAGTGACTTATATTGGGTGGAGAACGGAATTGTTTCCACATAATATGGTTGAATATGTAGCATTGAGGAAAACTTAACATTAAGTTTGTGTAAGTGCGTGTTTAGTGACCATATAAATGTGAACTTATGTTCTTTGCAGTATGAGTAATGGAAATTCTGTAAATGTTTACTATTGTACTATGGAAAAGTACAGTTATTGGACAAAGTACATTTTATTACATATCAATTCTAACAGCCTTACTTGTAACACTAAGTGTTACTATAGATAGGGAATGCAGGATTTGATTTCTGAGGGAAATGCATACATTCCAGTTCAGCGGTAGTTAAATGGAACAATTTGCTTCTGAATTTTATGTTTTTTTCTCTTCATTTTAACCCTGAATAAACACTCAAGACAACTTTATCATGGCAACTCATTTCAAGTGGAAGAATTTCAAAAACTTGTCTATGCTCTGCTAAAAATCTTCATGTGATCCTGCTTTGTGCCCCCCTCATGTGTAACAGAAAAAAAATCTAAATAAAAGATAACACATTAGTGATATGCACAAATAATATTCTTAATAATCAAGCAGTGAAGTTGTCCGCTAGCCTATTTTTAAGTTGAACTATGTTGTCCTAGCACAACAACTAGCATCACTTAATTTTGAAAGAAAGATTTTTCTCCAAAGAAGTTGGCTTCAAAATTTCATTTGCATTTAACTTATTGATGTTTTAATAGCTTTTTTATGTTT
This sequence comes from Phaethon lepturus, assembly GCF_000687285.1. Classification (NCBI taxonomy): domain Eukaryota; kingdom Metazoa; phylum Chordata; class Aves; order Phaethontiformes; family Phaethontidae; genus Phaethon; species Phaethon lepturus. The sequence goes on along the minus strand of NW_010553302.1, from coordinate 2,506 downwards.
CAATCAGACATGATTTTAATTTTCTTTTTTAGTTGATTGGGGGGGGGGGAAGAATGCAGGCTCCTAAAGCAAACCTTTTCAACTGTATAAAACAGAGCTTTTCTAGTATACATGTTTTCAATTTATTTCAAACCGAGTATTTTTACTAAAGTTAGTCTAAACATGAAAGCACTTTAAGTATATACAACAATCTGAAAGGAAAATTAGAAATTGACTGTGTTTCACCTGGCCACATTGGTGAATATGCCAAGAGCGAGCAGATAGTTTTAGATGGTGAAGTGTATATTTGGTTTCTGAGGTTAGCCCTGAATTAGTATACAGTACTGTATTGTCATCACAGCTGTGGCTGTCTAGGTTAGGAGGAGGTGTGATCCCTCAATAGCACAACTGACCTGGCAAGAGCCCTTAATGCAGTTATTCTAGGAGAAGGAAAAAAAACAACCCAAACAAACTAAAAACAACCCCCAAACTCTGTGTATCTGCTGGTATGACTCTTCTTGCTTGAGGAAAGATGGAGACTGCCTTTGCTGTAGTGCTATAAAGCTCAGCTTTGCTGCTGTAGCTGCATCTACATTAGAAGTACTTGAAGTTTTTTTTTTTTTTGATATGTCATATAAGTACTCCTAGAGTATTCTTGTCTGTATAATTTGAGGTCGACTTGTCTTTGCTGCATAGACCTTCATACACACCTTCCTTTAAGGCGTTAGTCCTTTCTATGACAACATAAGGCTTTGTAGTCATGGTAGTCATGCCTCTTGGTTATGAATGGCAAGTGAGTTGGAGGGAAGAAACTCCTAGGGAAGGAAAATAATGTAAAGAATTAATTGACTGGCACTTACCACAGCTCTAGAATTTAATGTTAATATTGTGAGCTAGAAAACTGCCTTGTCTGTGGAAGAGGGTTCAGCCAAACAGCATCATCAGCATGGAGCTGCAGACTCGTTTTTCTGAAGCCCCTTGGTGAAATGTGATCGGAGGGATGTAACCAAAAATACTTTTTAAAGAAAAACAAAGTAAAATTTCTGAAGTGTAAAATAATGGTTGGAGCTCCCTAGATGTTTCTTTGTTTCTTAGTTGGTTTTTAAATTAATTTAAAGAGTGTTTTTTTTAGCTTTCTTTTAATGAGAAGTATTTATCCTCTCACTAAGAGGTGCTTTTATCATCTGTTGTTACAGCTAATTATTCCTCTCCTTTTCCTTTTTTTGGGGAGACATATGAGCTAAAAGTTGGTGATGGCTTTCAAAACCAGGAGAAGCTATTTTCTCATCAGGAAGAAAGCTTTACAAAACCATGTTGGTAATTGCTACATGTAATTCTGGTGGAATGTGATACCTATATGTATTGTAATCAGCAAATTTCAGATCCTTTTAATGGATGATGATTCCAGTTAATTTTTCTTCTCTCTAGCCATCTTTTCTCAAAGTAGTGTGAAATTGTAGAGCAAGTAAAACAAATGTAATTTTTCTTTCAAGGCTTAATTGTTTGAGTGCTAACAGTTTCATGTGAAATGCCTTTCTGTTGATAAAACAAAACCAGGTATTTTATTAGAAAAGCTGGCACAAATGTTTTTGTCTTGTGAATTGAAATGCACCTTTTAGCAGACATCATGATCTTTAATGTATGCAATACATATCTAATTTTTGATGAAACCTGTAGGACACATGGATTTATTAAAGATTTTTATTTAATGCAAGTAATACTAATTATGTGACAAAACTAAGGCTGTCATTTGTAGATACAAGCGCTGTCTTTTGCGTGAACTTCTTGGTGTCCTGTGATACTAAATTGTCCTGGTATGTTTAAGTGACCTTTTTCCAAGGGGAGAAGGTTGTATTAAACTCTGCCTGTTTGAGAAGGACAAGAAGTTAATCTGCTGACATGCTGAAGAAACAAGCATAGTTGTTTTTTTTTCTGCAGTCAGCCTGATGTTGGGATTTGGTTAAGAATGTATGACTAAAACAAGTAAACCAGAACTTGTTAATACAATATTGTGGTAGGGGTGTAAACAAATAATGTCTGACTTCCTGCTGGACTCTTTTGACTGGGTTCCAAGACTAGTAGAGTCTTGTGAAAAGATCTTCAGTGATTCCAGTTTCAGTTTACTTTAAGAAATAACTACCGATATTTCCAAGTTCCAGAACAGAAACAAGTAAAGGCTCTAATTTTTAAATATTTCTTTATGAAAGGGAGATGTCTGAATGCATTCCCATTTCCTTGTTGGATTTGGAATGCAATGCATTAATTAGTGGTTTAGCCCCAGCCGGCAACTAAGCACCACGCAGCCGCTCGCTCACTCCCCCTCCCGCAGTGGGACGGGGAAGAGAATTGGGAACAAAACTCGTGCGTTGAGATAAACGCGGTTGATAGGACAGAAAGAAGGGAACAACAATGATAATACCAACAAAGGAATGTACAAGAACAAGTGATGCCCAATACAGCAATTGCTCACCACCTGGCGATCGACAGCCCGTCGCAGAGCAGTGATTTCCGCCCCCCGGCCAACTCC
>NW_010553301.1:4051-4338 GCF_000687285.1 Phaethon lepturus | reverse complement strand
TTCGGAGGGGCTCCCTCGGTTGGCGACACCGGGGAGAAGGGGGGAAGGGCGGCGCTGATAGATGCTAGGACTTTTTGGTGTGAATTACACCGAAAAAAAATGGTCTCTGCGGAAGACACACGGGAGGTGTCGAGATGGAAAGCTCAGTAGCGTGTCCCCGCGGGGAAGTGTGGAGTTTGTGTTTCGGCGGTTTGCAGGGGAGCCGGGGGATCCCGGGGCACTGTGGAGTGCTCGGCTCCGAGGGGATCAGGGTCCCCTCGGTAGCGGCTGGGGGGGACCCCGGGCGC
>NW_010553301.1:0-3670 GCF_000687285.1 Phaethon lepturus | reverse complement strand
CTGTCCCTGGGAAAGACTCCAGAGATGAGCATTTCTGTTGTGTGAAGTGCCCGCAATTAGCAGCCCGAACACGTAGGAAAAGGCTGACATCTGCGGCTTGGTACGAGGCACACGAGAAATGACAGACCTCCCGGTTCCGAGGGGCGCCCCCGTCTCGGATCCCGGCGGGGGGGGGGCCGCTGGGGCCCCTTTTTTTTGGCAGCGGCTAGCCCGAGGGAAGGAAACCTCCTCTCCTGAGGTTTCCTCAAGTTTAAAAGCAGGGATACGACGGTATAAACTTTCAGCCTGATTCCAGTGGGAGCACAAATAACAGTAGTTTCCAGGCTTTTGTCCCCGGTTTTCAAACTAACACATAAAATCGAGGGTGCACCCTGGGTCATTCTTCTCAGCCTTTGTGTCAACGCACCTCTGCTTTCGACGCCACACCGCATAGTTTAATGCACCCCTGAATTTTTCCAAGCCCGTCCAGATCTCTGGCCTGAGTTAGAAAGAAGCCAGAGCTACTTTATTTATACGGAGCCGCAAAGGCTGGCGAAGTCCGCCTGGGCAGGGGAGACGTTTGGGATCGGGCTGTTAAGGCGCAGTCGGGCTGCGCTGCGTTCCTCCCGCACGGGAGCCAGGATCCGCACCGGCTCGGCGTAGGGTCCACCCCCTATGAGCACACACACAGCAGGGGCAGAAATTAGGAGACTTGTCGAGAGGGGAAGATACCTAAAAAATAAAAATAGAAAAAGAAAAATTCGTTCGGGATTAAAACCGGGAAAAAAAAAAAAAAAAAAGCCCGCAGAAAGAGGAGTCCGGAAAGTTTCCACTAGCTCTCCTCGTATTTTCTCTAGTTTCAATTTGCGTGTTGGAGTCACATCACGGAGGGCATATGCCATCTCCGTGGGTCTGTATTTGTATGATGAAAATATTAAGGGGCACTCTCTCTGCTTCGATAGTTTTCCCAGCAAGGGCTCAAAAAGGAGCAACACGGATAAATGGCACCTTTAAGTACCAAGCTATGGGGCAAAGGATGTATGGTAAGAACAGATGAGAGTATGCTTGGCATAGCTGGTATTTATTGACGTTATCCAAGAGGAAATAAGTTAAAGATAAAGAAATGTTAGTTATTCCACCATACAATTGTTGCACAAACTGCTTTCAATCAAGTTGTCTTGGTTTTAGGGCTCCTTTGCAAGCATCTTCCACAGGCTTGGTTTGCAGGGCGAGGTTTCATGGGTTGTTCTGCATTTTCAGGGACGATCAAGTCAATCCTGAGAGAAAAGAGTCGCTTCAGAAGGAGAAACAGTGTTTCTTCGCGGAGTTCCATTTATTTTCTTTTAAACGCGGTATCTCAGAGAAGGGCCTCTTGTAACAGATTCCTAGATCGTGTCAAGTTATAACAAACTGAATCGCAAGAAGCAATTACAAAGCAAATATTGTGATCGGTGTTGTGGGTAAAATCGGAGCCGGATTTATAGAGGAATATTAACTCTGATTTTTTTTTTTTTTTTAAATCAACAGTGATTAGGCTTGTGTTAAGCCTAAAGACCTTTTCCTGTAGATGGCGTCCTTTGGGTACTGAGTAATCAATAATAATACAGTCGTACTCAGGAGACTTTATTATGCCTTGGGTAATAATAAAATAATTAATAATTTTTTGTTATATATTTATTGAAAATGAAAAAAAACTTGATTTATAGTAAGCAAAAGTGTGTTTCTCCTTCACGTGGATGCAAATAAAAACTGTTTGAATAAATAAGTTGTTTCTGAACATTTTGTTGTCAAAGTGTTAAATGTCCCCGTCATTTTTATTCAAACACTGACATGATTACAGCCAATTATATATTCACCAGTGTTCTTTATTTTAGAGTAATTGTACTTGTCACTAATAAAACAGAGACATAATGGATCGCTACTGTTCTGAATTTTAAAGCAATTTTCTGTAATTTGATTGAATTATACATCGTCTCCGCTACTTTTTTATTTCTATATTTTGAAATCCTATTTTCTTGAAAATTGCAGCTCTATTCCTGTTTTGTTGTTCCTGAAGTAACGAAACCTTCTGTAACATTTATAAATAGAGACTCGTCCCTTTTGAAACGTGGAAATTCATAATTTCAGCCCCAACATACTGAAAGGCTTAGACTTAAAATCCGAAAGTCCGGGGGAGCGCCTAAACCAGAACACTTGGCTCAAAGCAGTGTCCTCCTTTGAGATGAGAAGCAGAACATAAGCAGAGAAAACAAAACCGGGCCGTGCTAGGAAGGTTTGATCACTTTATTGCAATGATTTGGTGCGTTTCTTGGGGCTCAAACACAGAAACGCGTCAAGACAGGCAGTTCACTTGCTAATATTTGCCACGGGAGAATAGGTACAGACACGGAAAAAATATAACGCCAATTACACTCCTCCAAGCAATTAGAGCGATTATCCGTATACTGTCCGCATGTTCTTTTAGGTAGCGATTATAGGTGACAAGCCCAGGAGTGGCTTGGCTATCTTTAGGCACACAACAGAGGCGCGGAATAACACAGAAGTATATGGAGATATCGCACACGCGAGGAAAATACTGCGCTGCGTTATTATGCTGCTCCTCGGGTAGTTTCGCTGAGGATGAGCTCCCAGAGGGTTGGTTTTTTGTTGTTGTTTTTCAAAGCCGAAAACATTACTTTAATTTAGCAATTGTATCAACCATCAACGCGATGAGATATGATCCGCGTTGTCGCCAAACACAAATCAAAAAAATGATACAAAGGCTTTCACAAGTTAATTTCATATGACAAAATACGTGCCCACCATAACAGATAAAGTTAAACTATCATTTGAAACCGTGCGATTGCGTGAAAAGGTATCTCTTAGGTACATTTAGCACAACCAAACAGGAATGTTTTTTCCCCGACTCTGTAAGGTAAAAATAAGGGAAGGCGCGGCAATTCAGGTGGCTCACTGTGAGAGCCTTTCCGTGAAGCCTCAGTGGGTTACGGTCACAACCCTCAGTGAGAACACGCTTCTTGCTTTTGCGGATTCACTATTTAATGTAATCACAAAAATTAGCTTGTAGTCGCCTTGTAAGAAGAAGAGAAAAAAAAAGTTTTCTAATCCTATAAGGGTATCATTTTATTAATTCCACCGGGGACAAGGACTTGTGAGCCTTTTCTTTACCCTCGTTTATTGGTGTTTTGAAATGAGTGTGAAAATAAAGTGTAATGTCATCCTCTGCTAGTATTCTGCTAGTACGCAAATGGAAATTACTTGTTTGTTGGAGTTTCCGGAGCTACGGCATGATTTCATTATTTAGGTGGAGTTTATAGCTTGACTATAATAAACATTGTTTCCTAAAAACTCACTAGGAAACATAACCTCTGTGTGTGTGCGTGCGCAAGCCTATGCGAGTGCCCCATCTAAAAGATGGAGTGGAGAAAATACACAAAGGAGATGCATCCCGTGAGAACTGTTTCTTTCAACGTTTTTCCTCTCCGCATTGTCACCGCACGGAAGGTCTGTCTGCAGCCCCTTCTCGGTCAAATTATTGTCGAGGCAAAACTACAAACCCCAGGCTTTAGCGAGGCACCGTCCGTGCTCGGTGGGAGGGACACAAATGGGATTTAACTTGTTGCCAGTCATTTTTGTGTGTTTGTTTGTTTGTGCTGGTGCTTTAAAAGCGAAACAAATTCCAGAAACAAAG
>NW_010553300.1:544-1925 GCF_000687285.1 Phaethon lepturus | reverse complement strand
CCGTGCCCGGAGCCCGGCGCGTGCCATAGCGGCGCAGTCCCACGCATCCACACCACAGCGCAAATTCCCTGCCTAAACCTGGCAGCTGACGGGTCGGGCGCTTTGCATCGCTGCTCAGGACCCGCCGAAGAGCATCGACCAGCCCCGTGCCCACCCGCACCCCAGGGCGATCCCCTTCCCGCGGGAGAAGCACCCGCAATTCAACCCCAACTTCAGCGCGGTGGCTCGAAGCACTTCGCAAAACGGGAGGCCAGGCTCCACCCCGTCGCTGCAATTTTAACGCCCGGGTCTCTGATGTTGGCACCCCCGTGCAGAGGCGAGTTGCTCTGCGAAGGGGACTTTGGGCTCAGAGGCAGCGCGGCAGCGAAACCCAGAGCAGACGCCGCTCCGTCACCGGGAGCCATCACGTCTGCTCGCCTCCAAATAAACAGCCTTGTGTACAAGAGGAAAAGAGCATATGGGGAGAAGCCTTGGCAAGGCTGGAGGTCTGGTGATCAGCTCCTTGGAGCTGCTCTGCCACCGGCCTGAAAGAACAACTCCATCAGCTACAGCAAACAGACCTTCTGCTTCCCCCGATTCAGAATTCATCACAGGCTCAAATATAGACACTCCAGGCTTTTTCCTGCTTTAATTATTTAAAAATCCTAACTCTGGTTGTTTATTTTCAGGGGCTATTACCGCATTCAACTATTTTAAGACTTAAAAAAAAAAAGAAAAAATTTGAAGCCTTTCCCTCATTCTGCTGGTGAAGTTTAATTCACTCTAATTATTTCATATTACTTAGACTATAATAGTTTCATAATTTCTAGTATATTAAGCACTTAATACGTTGTGTCATTTGAAGTCGCATATTAAATTTAGCAAAGTACATTTTAATGAGAGCTAAGTAGTGTGAAAATATTAATACAAGATAATAATTCATCTTTGCACCCGCGCTGGTAAGCGCCGCCGCCACGCACGGTGTGCCCGGGCAGGTGAGCGCAGCGGAGGCTGGATGAGCTCGTGGGCCGGAGAGCTGCTGGGGAGAGCACGGCTCCAGCAGCCCGGCACAAGGAAAGCAGGAGCTGGGAGCGCACCAGAGCCCGGCTGCGGGTCCAGACCAGGGACTGGGGTCAGGAGCAGAGCCCCTCCGAGGTGCGGCAGTGCCAGCGCCCAGCCCAAGCTCCTCCGTGGTTCTCCACAGGGTGACCACTGGCCCACGAGGTGCCAGCGACGACCCCGCCGGAGAGGCACAGAGGAACGTGCGGGGAAAGAGGCTCAGCCGCTCCCCTACAAGCTCCAAAGAGACCCAACTATTTAATTCCTGCAAGCCACCCACCTCTCACCTTGGAACCCTCAGCACAGGAGAGACATGGACCTGCTGGAGCGGGGCCAGAGGAGG
>NW_010553300.1:0-521 GCF_000687285.1 Phaethon lepturus | reverse complement strand
GGAGGACAGGCGGGGGGAGCTGGGGGGGCTCAGCCTGGAGCAGAGAAGGCTCCGGGGAGACCTTCCTGCAGCTGCCAGGGCTTAAAGGGGGCTTAAGAGAAAGATGGGGACAGACTCTTTAGCAGGGCCTATTGCGTAGGACAAGGGGTGATGGTTTTAAACTAAAAGAGAGCAAATTTAGACTAGATCCAAGGAAGACATTTTTCCCAAGGAGGATGGTGAAACCCTGGCCCAGGTTGCCCAGAGAGGTGGTGGATGCCCCGTCCCTGGACACCCCCCAGGCCAGGCTGGACGGGGCTCTGAGCACCCTGCTCTGGTTGAAGGTGTCCCTGCTCATGGTGGGGAGGTTGCACTAGATGGCCTTGAAAGGTCCCTTCCCCCACAACCTGTTCTGTGATTCAGCTCGCAGAACTTTACCTTTTTATTCACCTCTTTGCTATCGCCTCCCTGGTCTATGCACCCCTTCCACATCCCAGCAAGATGATCCCACTTCCCCCAGGGCTTACCCGCAGAGAGCTGCC
>NW_010553299.1:16325-16686 GCF_000687285.1 Phaethon lepturus | reverse complement strand
GCTGCGCCGCGGGGACCAATAAAACTATTAGCTGCTGGCACCGAGCCAAGAACCCGTTAATGACAGACTGGTATCTCTCCAGGAATGTAAAATGTTTTACTAAATAAACATTGGAAGCGGGAAGCATTCAACTTCTGTCACTAGGTAAAACTCCAGTGTGATTCTACCCCAAGGAGGGATAGCCAGGAGGTGAGCAAGAAAACTTCGTTTCACTGATAAAAAAACTATTTAGTACCAGGAGGAGCCGGTGAGATGTGTTTTACGGTGCCTTACGCAGCCTGATGAATGAGGCTCGATGCTTTCGCGGGATCAGGTCTGCGGGTATGTGGAAGGGGAAGGCAGGGGGGGGGGTGGGGGCAGC
>NW_010553299.1:0-16293 GCF_000687285.1 Phaethon lepturus | reverse complement strand
GAGGTCTGTGCAAGCAGAAGGCTCCGTCATGCAGGACGATACTCAGAAATTATCTCAACAAATTTTGTACCTTTTTCTGACTATGCAAGCAAAACTGAGAATGAATGAAAGGAGAAAATTTGCTAAAGCTCTGCTAGGCTGTTTTTACTGTTTTGTTTTGTTTTGTTTTGTTTTGTTTTGTTTCATCTGGGGATCAGATGAGCTTGCAATGTTACACGTGTGAAACGTGATGAAAAAAATTTACAAGTTAACGTTCCATTCCCCCAGCACATAAAATGTCCAATACTGGATGGCACGTATCAAAGTGCTCCCAGTGCTAATGTGTGAGATCTCCACTGGGGCAGAAATTACTGTTCTTTAAGCCAGATGTCCACTCTGGACCCCAAAGAAGGTCCATGCCAAAGGCAGAGCACTGTGGCTTCACTGTGCTCTTCGAGATTTTCCAGTGAGAGACACATGAAAATTGGAAATAAGGACATTTAAGTTCCCACAATCCACAAGGAAGCAACTTACCCCCACATAGCTGAGACAGAGAAGGAATCCATCTCTTGGGATTCAGGAGGAAAAGAGAAAGCACGGTGAGATGGCTACTTCCTACGGTTATGCCATTGGAAGGATTATGGTGTACAGAAGGTAGAACATACAACAGATCTTAATAAAACTGAGGGGAAACTTAAATGGTGGGCAGCTAAAGAGAAAAACCCATGGCAAGAAATTTTGAAGACTATCAGCAGCAAGACACTTGAAAGAAAACTTGTGGCTCTTCTAAACTCATGCATAGCCAAAGTCATTGCAGGCAAGTAAAAAATATATATAAGCTTCCAGCTGCAGCATTTCACAGACTGTTTTGAGGCCAAAGTGTATTGTGACGGCCAGCGTAAGCTAGTATCACCCTTCTTGGAAAGAGAATGGGATTCCCACAGAAACTGAAGTCTGTGGTGGCAATACTGGGTGCAGTCTCAGTGCCGACTGGTGGAGACCCAGCCCCAAGAGTCCCCGCAGGTGCTTTATACCCTGCACAGCTCTGTCTCCAGAGAGCCTGTGGAGCAGAGTTTCTCTTGCCCTGCAGCCTGGCAGACAAGCTGTCCGTTTGACAACTGGTGCCCCAAATGTGTGCAGCCTCTTTCATCCAGGTCTGCCCCAGAGAAGGGACCTCTTTGGTGAGTTCAGAGCCCCAAACTCCTAGATTCTCAGCCCAGATCTGAAACTACTGCAGCCTTGACAGATATTCTCATGTCTCTTGTTCCCATCCTCTGTAGAAGAAAAGTCTTCTAAGTCATCTTTTTACAAGAGATAGGGTCTTGGTCTTCCCATGCAAACCTGAAATTAGAGACTGCACAGAAACTGGTCTGAGGTTGAAGCAGGTAGATGTGGTCTCACCAGCAGGCTGTGTGTGAAAACCACCTGCAGGACATTTCCGTTTGGCCTCCAAAGCCAGCATAAGAGCCTGTTTGAGGAGCATACTCAAGGCACAAGAAGGCTCAAGGAGCTACTCTGCCAGGGAGGCATGCAGCCTGCCATCCCCAAAGGCTGCTTGATGCTGCCAGGAGTGAGGAGAGGAGCTGCTGCGTGAGCAGAGGTTGAGAGGCAGTGGCTTGGGGGGCTATTTGCAAGGAGTCAGGAGGGAAAAGACTCAGAGGTGGAGCAGCGCAGAGTCTAGGTCAAGTCCTGTGGCTATTGGGAAGGGACCATCCAGAGCTACAAGGTGCAGATCACTTTGGTGCGCTTTCAGCTAGAGGAAGGGCTCAGCTGAATGCTGACATTCACCGCTTGAAATTTTACTCCTCCATTTGCTCTCTGTTGGCTTTTACACGGGATGCTCATCTGCACAGGCATGTACCAATGGGCTTGACTACAGCTACATCTATGTGGGAGGAAAACAGTTCAGAGCCAGATCCTCAGCTGCACTAAATCAAGCAGCTGTGGATTCAGGCCAACAGAGACCATGCGCGAGATCTCCCAGTTTCTTCTCTCAAACTGTTATATTAAACTAAACATAAGATTCAGTAGCTTCCTATCTTTGCCTTGGTTTTGCCCTCTGACATTTTGTCCGACTTCACGTGCCAGGGTAAATACAAGAAAGATGATCACACCAGAATTGCATCCAAATTGTCAGTGACTCACCCACTCAGACAGCTACCTCTGTAAGGAAATATGGGGACGGTTATCACCTCTCACTGTTTTAGGAAAGCAGAAGTATAATCCATGTGGTCTTGCATAGATATCATCCCTAGAAGTTCTTTATAATTCTACAGCCCAGTGTGTGGGATCTAAGAGCCAACTCTGCAGGTACAAAGTGGTTCTGCGCAGCCCTGCCCAGGGACCATCTCTCTTGCAGCTCAGCGGTGAAGAGGTGCTGCTACCCCACAGGGCACTGCCAGCTTGGGACTGCCTGGTGCTGGGATGGGAAAGCCAAGACCCAGCGGTCCCCCTCTTTCTGAGGCTTCTGCAGGACACCGCCGCTCTCTGTGCCACCTCAAGCCACCTGAAGGCTGCTGTCACTTGTTTGGTAATTTCTGCAGCATTTGGTGGGTCCTGTGAGATGTTGGTGGGAGGTGTGTTGCCGCTGCCCTTTCCACGAGCACACCAGAGGGTAAGGGGCTGTTACACAGCTTGTTCCAGCGACACGAAAGGATCCCCTGGCACCACAGGCACCTTCCACTGGTCGGGCAAGCCAAAGAGCAAGGTGCTTTGCATAAGTAGACACAAGCATTGAGTAGCCTTTGCAGCACTGGAGGTCTCATACCTGGGAATCGGAGAGGAGCCATGAGTGCTCCAGCCCACCAAGACCTGGGACCGACCACGGCCACCCAGTGAGGGCACCCCCATCACCTGCTGTGCCCAGGAGGGCACCCCGCACCCCAACCCATTCCTCTGGGACTGGTTATACTGGCTTTTATGCTCTTTCAAGAACTTCTCAGGTGCATTGCATGAAAAACACCACCTCTATATAAGGCTCACAGCCAGCATCAGGCCCCTTGGCTTAGATTCCTTCTGGACCCCTCCTTCAGTGAGGAAGGGGTTGGAGACAAAAAAGAAAAAGAGCTTGTTTTTTTCCCCCAACAGTTTACAAATGGTACGGAAGCATGTATTGGCCCAGACTTCCTAAGTCCATAGAGATAATTCCCGAGTACAGCCCATGTAACAAACAGATGAGCAATGGCTGTGGCATCCGAAGGTGACCGGTGGCTTGTTGCTCTGCAGCACTCAGGGGAGGCTCTTTGGTTTTCACATCTGGGCCAAGCTGTTACATTTGTGTGACCTTTCAAAATCAGGGGAACTTTCTGTGAAATACACAGGCAGACAAATATTTAGGTCTGCAGAGTTACTGTGGGCCATTATTTAGTTATCACAAACACATGGCTCAGGAGAGACAGCACTCTCCAAAGTTTGGCTTCAATGTCAACTCTTCACATTAATGTACTTTGTCTTTCATTAAAGAGCAATACTATTTTTCTCAAGGAGCTTAGTCAAAACCCATTGTTGGTAGGAATAGCTATCCCGATCCATCATCCTAAGGTATTGACCAGGTTCTACGGCATCTATGTGCCCTGATAGTCATCCCCCTATAAAAGCAGCTCTTCTCCCTGTCAAAAACCAGTGACCACTATTCCACCGTAAGGATTAGGGAAATCAAAGCTTGTGTTTCCTCACTGGGGCAATAACAGCATGTTTTCTCCATGCACCACACTTACTTCCCTGTGCACAGGTGACGTGACCCACTCCCTGCAGTGGGCCACAGGAAGACTTGCCACCATTTGGGCCTCGCACAGACCTTCAGACAAGACTTGTCTGCTGGCCTTCACCACAACCATGTGTTTCATCTCCCGGGAACCCTCCTCCAGGTGAAAGGTTTCATGCTTGGTGCCGAAAGGTTAAAATTGTTTAAGATCTCTCAACTCCGTTAACCCCAAGGAACAAATCCAATGCTGGCTGTTGCTGGTGGATTTTTGGGATGCCTGATTTTAAGGGAGTGTGACACACAAAATGTTCTGACCATCAGAACTGCTAAAAATCAAGTATTTTTTAAAGCATAAAAAGTGGAAGACCCTAAAACTGCTTTCGTGCCTGGCCTCAGTTGCTCAGGGTTGTGCATAGCTGCAAGTGCTCAGAGTTAACCCTTTGCTGTGTCATAGCCTTTGGACAGTTTCCAGCAGCCATTTTATTCCCAGGGCCCCTTAACTGCCACGCGAGGGTAGATGCATACACCATGCTTTCCTGCTCTTCTTCCTCATCAGTTGCTTTCCTCTCTTTCAAGCAGATGCTGTTTGCAGAGCTCAGACCTCCTTTGTTGCTCTGGCACATAAGCCATCATCTTCACATGGAGCATCTGCCATCTCAGAGAAGTGAGATGCTCGCCTCCTTCCAGCTTCTCCCCATCCTGAATGGGCAGCACAGATATCCTCTGTAGGGTCAGGGGACTGGGCAGGCCAGGAAAGGGACATGGCATCGAGCTCTTCGAACTCCCTCCGCTGGACCAAGAGTGTCTCGCAGTGACTAGACACACTGGAGAGCCATGACCACCTCCACCAGCTAGCCCAGGGCCCCTGCAGAGACCCCATGGGCATCGCCCAGGGGTGCGTCTGAGCCAAAACCCAAAGCAGAGTGTTCATGACAATGACAAATGCTGTGCCTTTCCTGCTCACTCAGCGTTCATGAACAGCTCCATCCCTCACACACCTCTGAGCACCACCACTGCTTTTGCGTTTTGATTTGGTCACACATATCCCGAACGGGGGCTGTGCTGCTGAGCCACTGCTGCTCACACAAGTGACATAACATCCTCTCTCCTCCCAGCACAAACAGCAGCAAATCCAAAGCATAAGAACTCTGCAATTTGCTTCCTACCTGTTCTTTTTTATATTTTTTTTTTAATTTTACATTTCATATTGTTAATAAAATTAACATTTTTAAAATCTAATGGTTTTGCTGCCTGTGGAACCCAAACTTTGCCATACTTGTGCACAAAAGGGACAGGAATGTAGCTGCATTGAATCAGTTGCAAATTTCAACATGTAATGACAGAACACGTGTTGCAATTTCCACACTCTCCATGTAGGACAATGTCCGTCTTTGTTTTGCCGTTTTCAGTCCTTATTGCAGCGTGATAAGCCTTTTAGAAATATTCAACATAATGATAGCATTTTCCGCATCGAAATACCTCACAGGCTATCTGCAAGAAGGAAATATGGAGCTGCTCCAGAGCTCTCTGCCGTGGGAGCCACCTATGCCTGCCCTCAGGTCAGGTACATATTTCTCCGCTTCCCACAGCCTTCTAGGAGGAATCTCTTTGAATCTGTGAAAACAAGGGATGGGTTTGCGCCGTGCAAGTTGTGTCAGGTTAGGTCAAGCAGGAGCCATCAGCGCACTCGGGAAAAGACAGCGTGGCCGAGCGTGGCGCCTGGGTTTATGGCTCAGCCGTGCCAGGAAGGTGTGCTCAGCGTGGGGAGGTGCAGTCCCTGCTCCCAGGGACACGCCGTCGCTTCCCGGGGAGCCCCACGGTGCACCAGGGACCAACATGCTCACCTGCACCTTGGTCCTGCGGCGCTGAGACCACCAGGTCACCGAGCGTCCCGGCTGCCTCAGCAGTGTCTGCTGCGGAGGGAAACATTCACCGATTTGAGAAAAAAAATTTACAAAAAAAACCCACACGAGGGTGAGAAGTGTTGCTGTGTGACTGAGCTTTTAACAAAATTAAAATGCTCATTTTGTTTATAAAAAATAACTTCAGATCTTTAGGGCTTTGTCTTTTCTTGTTTTGCTTTCTGCTTGGTACTGAAAAAATGAGATGAAAAGTCACAGAAAGTGGGATTTTACCTCCATCTGTGCAAAAGCTTCTTTAATACCAACAGTGAATTTTTTTTCACTGATATTTTTCCCACTGAAAAATCCCTTCTGTTCTTCTTAGAAATCTGTCTTTTCCAGTGGGAGGAAAAATTTTAACCATTTTTATGTAAAAAATGAGAAAGCAAAAAAGACACTGGGGAAAACAGATTTTTTACACACCAGGGACAGCCTCTACCTTCACTGTCATCATTTTCCCAGGTTAGTGCTGGGGTGGCGGTGAACTGAACTAGCAGGATTTGAAGGGTCCAGTACTCCTGAACGAAATGCTATTTTTGTAGCTATGAGAGTGATGAGAGATTTGGCATCTGGGAGTAGGAAGGGGTGACTAACATGGAAAAAGCCACAACAGGGCAAGGGAGAGGCTGGAGGAACAAGCAGATGCCATCATCTCCAAGGGGGCTGAGGGATTGTGCCCTGAGAAACCACAACATCCAGCCTGGTAAGGAGATGCACAAGGTCTTGAAAGCAAAGCTAAGTGCAAAAGGAACAGAGTCTGCAAAAGAAAAAGCAGAAATGAGGGTGTGAGAGGGGAGGGTTGTTAGCCTGAGCAGAAAGGGACGGTTATTTACTAGCTGTGCTTGGCTGGGACGGAGCAGGGCGATGTTAGAGCCTGGATGGGTGCAAGGGAGCAGAGCGGGTGACCAGCAGGCAGGGAACGGCAGCGCTGAAAAGGATGGATCACTCCAGGGCAATGGTTTATACTTGCTTCATTATTTAAAAGTAGGCTGAGGCAGGTAATTACTCATGAGTCTGACCACGAGGTATTTAGCAGTTGAACCACAGAAGAAACTGCACGCACAGCCTACCTCTGCCTGGCAGGAGGCAGAAGTTGATGATTAATACAGCTTAAGTCACTCAGAGCTCGCCTCTCCATGGGTCTGTTTTCCTTGAGGAATAGGTCTGCCACGTACAGACTCGGCTCCCGCCAGCCTAGGCATCCTGCGAAATGATGCCCGCACCTTGCAAGCCCATACAAGAGTCAGGCAGAACCACAGCCCAAAGAAAGACACCCATCGCTCCCATCCAGCTGCTCACCACAGCGTCCCAGCAAGGCTGGGCAAGACGCGGGCCGAGGGTGGGTGCTGCACCCTCGGGGATCGCCAGAGACCATCGGTCAGGGGCTGGTGCCTGGAAAAAGCGCTGCACCCGGAGGCAGCGTGGGTTTCGTTTCCCCCGGGGCCAGCAGCGGAGAAGGCATGGGCATGCCAGCCCGAAGTCACAGCCGTGCAAAGCGGTCCAGCCTGTTCACACACATCAGCTTCTCAACATGTACTTGAGGGTGCAGACCTCAGGAATAGCTTTTTTTTCAGTTGTGCTTTGCCTGTTGTGACAACAGGAGGCTTAATTTTGAACAGCACTATGCAACCAGTGAGATAGATGGAAGTATTAGCTGATACTCAATACCAGGAATGACCTGTCTTTTATGTCCTCTCACCGTTCTGGTAGAAGCCTACCAGAATGCAGGACACATGTTTTCCAACTCAATAGCAGGTATCCAGCTGGAGAAATGTGTTTCCCTGAATTATGGCCATATGCTATATATCCCACTTCAACATATCATATCGTGTTCCATCTGCACAGAATTTGACACTGCATAAAACAATCTGCTTTGAATTTGAATGCATATACTTCCTCGCACAAAACAAAACCTTCTTGCTAGGCTACGAGTCCAAATGCCCTGGAGTTTTTGGTGAAGCTTGTGTCGTAAGCAGAAAAGACCTGAACCCAACCTATAGAGAGGAGAAGGCATTACCACCGGGCTGTGCCATCTGAAACAAATTCCACCTTCTCACCGAGGACCTTGTCCTGGTGGTTGCTAAGAGTGGACAGAGCAGAACCTGGAGCAAGAAATATTAGCAGACAAGGTAGGACTACGAAGCTGTACAAAGCTCGATATGTAGGAGCACATCATTTGGGCTTTCTCTAAGCTTCACTAGCCCTTTCACATCTGTAACAGTGCAATACTTAAAAGGCAGCTGAAGGGTATATGTCCTAGCTATTTCTAATACTACAGCGCTCAGAAATATAGAAAAATTTAGAAAATTTTCATGCATGTTGAAGAGAGCTTCTCCTCGCACAGACTAACTGCTAGGACAAGTCAATCGGGCAACACAGGGCGTTTTTTGTTGTTTTTCAAGAAAATGTGGATGCTTTCAAATTGTTTGCCACACTTCTAATGGCCCCAGGGTGATCCCATCTGCCTCACCCCCTCAGGCATTCATCATCTCCTAAGGAGGCCCATTCCTCCTTAGGAAGAAATGTGAAGTCAGAATACTGGAGAATTCCTTAAATGATGAACACTTCTTCTTCTTTATTTCCCCTTTCTCTCTCAAAACCTTTCAGCCAGACTTGCTGTAGCTGCTTTATGTTTGATGTCTCTGCTGCCTGTTTCGTCAGTGATGAATTTGTTTGCATTGCCTCCCAGCAGACTAGCCTTTGGCAGAGGTACGCCCCAGGTTAAATAGGCTTTTAGACTCAACTCTAAAAGAACAAAAAGAAACAGCAACTGAATGATAGAGAAGGGTCAGCACAACTTCAGCACCGTTAATGAAAAGAGTCTACTCACAGGGCTTGGTGTTAGGTATTGACAAAAAGGGACAGAAGTATGGTTTAGAGGATTCCAGTTCTGGATGATGGTAGTCGTTTATTTCACTTTAAAATAACAGAACAAAGCAACTAACATTTGGGAGCCTGTGGCATACTGGATGTTGATCTTCTTTGCTAGTGAAAGACATACGTGAAGGGGTTGATGAGCAGGTATGCTGTATTCAGTTCACAGCTCTACCGAGGGCCTGCGGACACATCCAAGAACTGCTTCCTCTCAGGCCTGAAGGATTTGTGGTTCAAGGCGGACCACAGATTTCTGTTGTTTCTATCTGGCTGATCACACTAAGATCCAAAACTCCTCTCCAGAGATCTTCATCTGAACCAATATGAAAAGTAAATGACAAACAGAACAGTAATGCCAAATTAAAACTCTTGAAGACATAAAACCCAGTCTCTGAAAAGTATTTGGGAGCCAGCTGCTGGACACAACAGTGCTTGGTGCAGCGTATCTGCTGGAAAGTGGAGATAACTGGTTTTAGGCAGAATGTGGTTTGGGACTCTTGTGGACAGCGTAAGCATCAACAGCAGATCATGCCTGGTGAATTCACAGAAGCCCATCAAAACAGCACATTGTTGTCGTGCCATGAGCCATTGTCTGGTTTATGATGGCAACAAGAGAGTCTTGCCCAACGCAGGACTCCACTGGAGTGGCAGCGAACAAAGGGTCTCTCTCATTCTGAAGCATTCAGCTGTCTGTATTAAACAGAATGGGTTATATAAAGTTATGGGAGACATTTATTCCACTCTGCTCAGTACTAATGACATCCCAGCAGGAGTACTGTCCAGTTTAGGTGCCACAATAGGCATGGCAATAAATCCCCTTTTTCACATTTTAAGAGCAAAATTCAGGCCTGTATTTCTCAAGGGAATTAATTGCGCATGAGTGCATAACAGAGTTTTTAGGAATACTGTGGCATCCGATTCTCCTTGGTCTCGCGCAGTTTATGATGAAAACGACATTGTGGTACTGCAGAGAGTGCTCCGTGCACTGAGCCCCTGGGAGCTCCCCTCCTTCCTCTTCCAATGGTGAAGGACCGAGCAAGGCCCATCCTGGTAGACCTATTTTAAAATATTTCCCAGAGCATACAAAGAAGGCAAAGAATGCCTGGTCTGTGCACCACGAGCTGCCCAGTCTTACACACATTTCTGTCGTGCCCAGATATATTCAGGTGCCAGGCACTGTTATTCAGTCCGTGGTCAGCAGATCACCAATGGTCCAGAAGACATCAGAAAATGATCTGCTAGAACATGACCCCTAAAACTGGACACAGAAATTTACCTGAGCCCTCATCAGCCCAAAACACTATGGAGCATTTCCCACATCTAACATCCCAGCTATTATATCTTGGAATATCCTGGGCAGCAGCATCATTTATTACCTCATATTCAGAATTCATTCCACTATAAAGCCCAGAGTCTTTCTTGCAGAACCACTGTCTAGCCAGATTTTACATCTTACGCTCAAGGTTATCCTTCCTTAAGTAAGTGTAGTATTTTGCACTTGTTGCTGTTACATTTCACTGTACTTAGGTCAAACCACCCCTTTAATGTAGCAAAATCATTTGTAAACCCATTTTCTTAAGTGCTTGAGTTATATTTCACTCATATCAAAGAAAAAAATTAGACTAGTTGGATATGATTTGTTCTGGATAAATTCATGTTGGACGTTTTAATCACATTATCATTCTGTAGTTGCTATTGTATGAAGCACTTGAATTTTTTTCAGTATTATTCAAAGTATTTGAGACACCTGAGGCAGGTTGGCTGATCTGTAATTTTTGGTACCTCTTAACTCTTCTCTATGTTCTTAAATACACTTCTTAATATTTCAGAAATGACTGTGGTTAATTCTTTAATTATACCAGAGGAGACATCCCCAGGACCTCCTACTCTGAGTACATGCACTTTTTTCAAATGTTCTTTCACTTCTTTTCTGTGGCCTGCACTTCAATTCCCTTGCTAGCTCTAAGCGTGTTCAGCCTCTTGTATCAGGTGTCCCCTATTTGCAAAGAAGGTGTTTCAGACATCAGCCTGCTCTGTCATTTGTCCTTTGTTCACCATCCCCGTGAAGTAGTAATCCTTTTCCTTCTTTTCTTCTCATTTCTTTTTCTGGTCCCTTTTGTATTCTTTATACTTCAGCCCTTCTCTTTTACCTTTCCTAAAACAGTGTCTTTGCTCACTTTTTGTATGATGGGTTTTTGTTGTCAGATAACTCAGCCCCCCAATTTCTTCCAGTGCTGTCTTCCTTGCCAGCAGGATAGCTTTCTACAAGGATCTTTAAATAAGGACTTTTTCCAAACTGCCTGTTTCTTTAAGCTCCTTTCTCCTTTCGGTTCCTCCCTGCAGAACCTTCCCTATCAATTCTCCAGCGTGAGGAAATCTGTCTTACAGGAGTCATTTGGTCTTGCTCTCCTCCTCTCAATCCTCCTTTTCCACAGACACATGAGCTCCAATTGCCTTCTAGCGAGTTCCTTTTTATTAGTCATATCTATCATAGCCTTATCTGGCCATGTCTCCCGTAACTGCCTCCACTCTTTGAAACAAAAAGTTGTCCCAACGCATTCCAAAAACTTGAGGAACTGTCTGTGCTGTGCTGCTTTTTTTTTTTCCCCTTACAGCAGATATCTGGTTAGATAAAGTCCTCGATTACGACTACCTCATATCCTCAGGACACTCCCAGTAGTTGCTCAAAAAATGTGACATCGACCTCCTCTTCATTAAGTAATCATTAGTAGAGCTTTACAGTTCCTCTCTATTTTATCTCCAACAGCTCTGTCTCTCCCCTCTTTCTGGCCTTCTAGACATTCCTAATATACCAGATAATACTCTTCCCTTTTTTTCCTGCCTGTCCTTCCTACACAAATTATACTCTCTCTGCTAATATCAAAGTGCTGCAATTTATTCCACTGAGCCTGTGTGATGCTGATTAAACTGTAGCCTTTGTTGTGTCCCAAGACTTCCAGTTCTTCCTGTTTATTCTCCATACTCTTAGCATTAGTGTAAAGACAACTCAGATGTTTGGCAGTTTGCCCTTACGTTATCCCTTTTGTTCTTCTATGGCCTCCTGCAATTTCCCACTTCCACTCTAGAAATGAGTTATCAACCAGACCTCCAGTTTTCTTATTCACCTGAGGTCTTTCCTGCCCACCCAGTTGAAAACTGGTGTCCTAGGAGTCTTCTCACTCGTTCTTCTCTAGCAATAAAATTCTCACATTCTCAAAAAACAATGGGTTTTTTCACTGATTAAAAAATGCTCCATAGGATGAAAATTCTCCTAAGAGTCTTCCTAAAAAATGCCACAGAAGGTTGTTAGTAGGAAATTGGTCTTAAGGGATAGAAGTCCCCAGTCCGATTCCAGACTTCTCCGTTCTAGAGAGAGGGTTGACATAGTTTACATAGTTTAAACGAACGCTAGTTTTTTCAAAATGCTAGCACATGGGCAAATATAGGGTCCCATACTCAGCATCAGGCTGATGTCGTGCGAAATTATCTCCAGTTACAACCTTGGGAGAACCCTTTCTAATTCCCAGCAGTACAATACACTACATAGTAATGTGTATTAACTAAGACAGTGGTACTTTTCAAGGCTGCAGTCATCAACGAATAGGCAGATGATGAGCATCGCAGGGATAGTATGTTGACTCTCCTCCCTCACAATTATGAACAGCTGGAACATCCTCAATTTACAACAGGTCTGACACTGCAAAGAAACAAGAACAACTATTTGGAAATCTAATCATATAATATAGCTGAATGCTGACAAGAGGACCCCGCCCTAGGGGAGTATATTCCTTTATAGCACATGGCCGCTCGACGAAGGAACAAATTACATGCTGTTGAAATTGGCTGTCCTGATGCCCAGCCTCTGAATGATTGACAAGGGTGAAGTTCAGTCACTCGACTTCCTCAAAACTTCAGATGTGCTTCTGAAGCAAAGACTAAGAGGTTGTGAAGGAAGATGTTTCATACGATGTGATCAACCCTGTCCCTCAGCCAACGTTTGAGGTTAAACATTGAGGTGTAATGAAGAAACATGCTTATTTTATACATTTCAGTAAACAGACTGACCTCTCATCTACGTGGAGATAATGAAGAGGAGGTGTACTCTTGATTTTCAATCAAGGTTACATTGATTTATGGGATTTATGACCCCCACCATGAAGGGTAGGAGACGTTTCCAGCATTTTTCCACAAAAGCCATTTGCAGAAATACACCCCTCCCATAAATCAATGTAAGAGGGAGTTTGCGGTCCAAAAAGGAAGAGCAGCCCTTACAACGTATGGGTTTAAACCCGTGATATTTTTTTCATTCAAATACTCAGAATTTAATTGTTCCGATGCATATCTATACTTCAAAGATGAGCCAGTGGTGGTCTTGTGTTTGAGCAACGCAGCCAGTGCAACGGATGAATCGTGTAACATCTGCTGGCCCGTATCACACCATCAGGCAGACTGACTTCAGCTGTCTTCTGTCCGCTGGTGCCTATTCCCACTACTTCATAGATTCTGCTCCCTCTTCTGGCCAGCAACATAATAAAAGAAATCATTTCCCATTTTAAAATATGATTTTGAGCATGGGGAGTTGAGAAATGGAAAAGAAAATTCATATTACTTTGGCAGGACAAAGAGATCTGAGCTGCACATCCGCTGAATTTCCATATTTGGATTTCTCTGTAACAAAGGCTTGCAGTATTTGTGGTAAAAGCTGAAACAATAATTACTGGTATTTTTCGTTCAGTTTACTGGTTAGTTCTTGGGGGGAGGATGGGAGAAAGGAAGGGAGGTGCAAGGAAGGAAAGACCATGATCAGCTTTGCTGTATCTTTTCACTTCTCCTTCTCAGCATTGTACTGCTGCTTCTCAGTTTTGTGCAAAAGAATATTGCAGACCTAAAAAAGGAAATGAGCAGAGACCCCATCTTCAGGAATAGCAGACTTGCCAAAATGGGCTCAGAGAGTGGTATATTAGCCCTAGCATCCAGACCACATGCTCAGGAAGGCCAATGTTTCCAAAAGGTTTGTCTCCAAAGCAGGTATTGCAGATTCTGACTATTTTTGCCTTTTTTCAGGTCCTCTCGCTTCCCTTGGAGGTTAACAAGCACAGACCAGACATTTGAGACAAAGGGCTTTCAAACCTTTTCTGGCCATTAAAGATGTCACTAAAAATTTAGCTCATGTAAGAGAAGGTACAAACTGCTCTACACTGTACATCCAAGACAGCAAAACCTTCTCTGTTGCTTCACTGAAGATGTCCTTTGAGGAGACACTTCTTAGGCCTCCCACAGCTGAACTTTGTCTGATGAAGCTTCCCAAAGCCACGGCTGAGGTGGAGCAGAAAGTACAGCTCAGTAACGGTACAGCTTGCTACCAAGCGTGCGATGTACGGGCTTGCAATAGAAGTGATACTAGTTTTTACACAGAGAGGAAATTGCGTTGCAAATCTCAGCGTACGGTTTTAGCCGAAGCATTGTCTGTACACGTGATAATTCATTTGCTCACTGGACATCCAAGTAAAGAGATGATTCATTCAGCCTTCGCTACCTGTGAATTTTGTAAAATTTCAGATTTTTACACTGTGTTAATTTCCAGTTGACGGCATCTTATGTATCTTTATTACCTTTCCTCGGGGCACATATTCCAGCCTTTTCAGACATCCTCTTTCCATTGCTTTCCTTCATAAAGAGAGCAGGGGCTTGATCCATGGCAGAAGACTTACTTGAACCAGTGCAGTCAGAGCAGCAACTGAAGTTCACAGAGGTCAGAACACCACGAGCTGCAAACAGTGGATGCGGCTTTAAAACTAAAGCTCTTTTTAAAGCTGTTACTTCCAAATCTGCTATTCGTCGTGAACTTGAAACATTACTAAGTACTAGAAAAGAAATATTCCCCTGGAAGTTGTACCAGGTATAGGGCTGGACTCTTCTACAGGTCTCTCAGCTGCTGCTGTTCAAACACTCGGGCCCGATTCTGCAATCCTTTGTTCAAGCACCGGTCCGAGGGGGTGAAAGTTGGCCAGAAAAAAACGTGTGAGATCAGATCTTGTGATAGGGTTAAAAAATTCCACTTTCCATGAAAAGAACCTTGTTTTCAAACACATTCCACAAGGTGAGCAGTTCTTTCAGCCCTTCTGCATGTAAGATGAGGCTTTTTTCTCCCCCCCACTCCCCCCCGAGTGGGGCTCACAGCCCCCCATGCTGCCTGCACCACCTTCTCCGCACGCATTGCTGCGCAAGAGGAGGGGAGTCCTTCTCTTACTGAAACATCTACTCATTGAATAGTTCTTCATTATCTAAGAGATAGCCAGGAAATATTTAATAAATATATTACCCATTGCATCAAAATAAATATCATTTATAAAACATTCATCGTCTTTTGCTCATCATCATCATACAGTGTATATAAATGTGCCCAGTACAGATGAGATTTACAAATGTTTGCCTGAATTTTTCCCCTTAACGCATTCTCCCACTTACAGTAATCATCCATTAAAATGCATCAAAACATAACGCAGCTTTATGCCACCGGCATAAACCAAAGACGAAACTAAAGAACTTGTGCGAGTACAAAAAGTCTTCAGCTAGGAGGAATGGCTTTAGGTACGTCTTAAAGTGGCACTTGCTCCAACTCAGCTCCGCAGCATTTTAGAACCGGAGCCAATGTTTACTTGAGAACTCAGAATTACTTAACCAAATAATAGAACATATAAAAGCAAGCTGACTTTTTGGAAAAAAAAACGTTTAATAATACAGTAATAGTTGTAGTATTGTCCAGTAAAGGTGTATTGTAAAAATGTTCTGAATATTAATTTACCTCAGATAACTTTAGAGTTGTAAATACTTGCATTATAGTGAGGTAGACATTTAAAAAAAAAAAGTTCTTTTCTCCATTATTAGCACAGAATTTAAATCTTGTAATAATATCTTAAGGAAACGATAATGTTAAGTAAGATTGAAATATTTGATTAATGCTTAATTCTGTACAACTCAAATATAAACTTTTAAAAATATTAGAAATTATAACATTTCGAGTGCATATAATGTTTTGTACATTAAAAAAAAGAAATGCATGTTGTTCATCTCCATTTTGCACTTTTCAGTCTGTTTAAATAAACAAATATTTACAACTTTTATATGAACAACAGTGCATCCAAAGCAAAATGTGCATTTTAAATTATTGCTCCTGGTCGAGTCTTTTTATTAGCATTTTATATTATTACTCTCTTCTCTTTTTTTTTTTATTTTTTTTTCCACCAGTTTGTAGCTCTGCGAAACCAGATATGCCAACCAATTCTAGAAATCAGTGGGGAAAAGCCTGAAACTACGAACATAACAGTTACATTAAGAAAGGGCTAGGCATGCTTCGAAGTGCACTTTCCTCAGGTGAAGCCACAGCTGAGACCGAAGGTGGGAAAGAAACTGAAATCTTTCTTACGCAAAACGCCTTTTCCAGCACAACACTTGCGGATAATACTGCTGCAGGTGGCGAGGGCTGCCGAGCTGGAGCTACCTGGAGACCTGGCAGCGGCATCCTTGCGCTCTCCGCGGAACCCGGCCGAGTCTCCTTTCCAATCCACCCAGGTTGTGCTTTCTGCAACACTTCGCTCTTCACAGTTTCTCACTGCCGTCTTAACATAAAACCTAACCGGTTATTACAATCTTGAGCAATTTTTTTTTTTCCTTTGAGGGGGGTGAGTGGGGGCCGTAGGCTATTTCTGGCCGGTCATCTTGCAGGAAAGAGAGAGGGCAAAAATGAAGCAGCCCTTTTCGGAGCAACTTCAGGGAGACGGATCAGACCGCTCCCTCTACCTCCCCCGGCTCCTGCTGTACCTGGTAAAGCCGCCT
>NW_010553298.1:5572-6072 GCF_000687285.1 Phaethon lepturus | reverse complement strand
TAGGAAACCGCGATCGGCCCGAAAAGGCGGAATTTCCAACGTGTAAAATGTTCTTAACGGAGCCATTGAGAGAGTGCAATAAGGCGTGAGGGGGAACTAATCTCCCCATTTAAATGTTTGTGGCAATTTTATCTAAATGAATTTTAATGCTAAACGAGGGATAATTCCCTATTTGTAACCCGTTTACTTCTCTTTCCTGTGCCTCCGAAGCCGTCTAACATCATGCGATGAACAGTAACAATAAAAATACTGTCAAGGCATATTCTTCATTTTGAATGTGTTATAATTACAGCTGATTAAATGTCTTGGGATAGAATAGCGGGTTTAAGTTGAAATGGGCACACCCCCCGAAAGAAAAAAAAAAAAGGTCCCACGGAGGAAGGTCTGTGCCCCACCTCGAGGAGGAAGGGACGCGTGTGCCCTCGCATGCAAGAGGGCGGTTTGTTTTTGTCTTTCAAGAAACATTAAAAAAAAAAAAACAACAACAAAACAAAACAAGA
>NW_010553298.1:0-5303 GCF_000687285.1 Phaethon lepturus | reverse complement strand
CGCCCGGCCGGCACCCCTGCCCACCCCCAGGAGGCGGGGGGGCCCCCCTGGGGGGCCCCCCGCAGCCTGGGACACGAGCCGGGGGGTGGCTGGCAGGGGCGGGGGGGCTGTTGCATGATTTTGCCTTTCATAAAGACATTTATGTAATTTTCCTATTCCCTGGACTGTTGGCGTTTTTTAAGTTTTTTTTTTCTATAGCTGCCGTTTTAGGGAAAGCAGAGGGGGAGGTATGGCGGCCTACCCGGGCTCGCCGGGCGCGGTGCAGAAAATACAGATGTGCGAGAAAATTGGGTCATGAGGAGGGGACGGCCTGCACCAGCCTCCGCTCGCAGAGGGCCCGCAGCCCCTCGCACCAGCACGTCCTTTATTCACAAATATGCGTCGCCCGGGCAATGTTTTCCCAGTTTTATTTTCCTCTTGCCTTAATATGTCCAATTCCAGAGAGAAATGTAATAAGTCAGTGGTTCAAATAATTTAAACTGGGTATGAGACCTGTAATTGGGAGCGGGGAGGGGGGTAATACTATTCACAAATTTATCTCTGATCATGCCCTACAATATTACATTTATTAATAGGCAACAGTTCCCATCCTGACAATTCACAGTGCAAGTTCTGAGAAAGTTTCTTTTACGTAGCGTTGCATTACTTTCACATTCTTTAAATACGGAGCCAATAGCAAAACGATGGGGAGGTCTCTGGAGCTAGCTGAATTTTGTAGCCGCTCGGCTCCCAGTTTGGGATGGAATGGCTACAAATACTGAAGGGGGGCAGGAAACAAATTTTGCAAGCAGTAGAGTCACCATGACAAAAAATAATTTGTTTTTATTTTAGATTCAGATTTCATTACTGCACTCAAACTACTACAACTGGGCTTTGAGTTATTATACAATCCAAACTGTTTCAATCAGAAACTCTAAGACTCAGTGTGCAATGATTATTATTAATAATAATTAGCTCCTTGGTTTCTTGATAGAAAAAGGCTATCAACAAGCATTTGTTTAACCACAACAAAAGTATAATTAGCTTATCCCACTTAGTAAATCTGTATGCATGCCAACTCATACCAAACTGCTACTTTTACAAAAAATTGCAATAATACAGATCATTTTTCCAGTCCTTTTTGCACAAAATTTATTTACAATGTATACATAAATGCTCCATGATGGGACTATGGGGGGGGGGGGGGGAAATGCACACATGACCGATGTCTTGCCCAGAAAGAAAGTCAACATATTAAAAATAAATCTTCAGTCCATGTTTCGAGCTGCATAAAACAGGAAGTGATGTACAAGGTGGTGGTTGCTGCATGGGGACAAGGATGCTCTGATGTGACAATTAGGCTTCAAATACACTGCCTTTCCGTTTCCATGCTTCCTCCTACCAGTCTCCTTAAGACACTGCCTGCAACAGCTGATTAATCATTGTTGATGACTGCAGTTTTTCCCATCCTTCCCGATTTACATCTGTTCAGGCCAATTCAAATATGGTGAGTAAATGAATTAGACATGCAAATTCACGCCCCAGGCTAGAAAGAGAGAGAGGGAGAGAGACGGGGAGAAAGGGAGAGAAAGGGAAGAAAGACAGACAGAGAGAGAGGAGGGGAGAGAGAGAGTGTGCATGGCTGAAATCCTAGGATAGAAGAAAGATTCTTCTGCCTGACATAGTTATTTCAATGCTCTAAAAATCCTGCAAATAAGCCTTTTCTGTCATTTGCAGGAAAAGTGTAAGGCTTCTTTTTTTTAATGTAAGGAGGCTTCTGGAGGAAGTGAAGAGCTATGGAAACAACACACATAGTGTGGAAAAATTTCACATTTTTTTTAAAAAATCTATAAGAAACAACGTAATATGGATAACAGTATAATAGCATTTTACAATATTTCACTCTTTGTTCTCTTAATGTCTTATATAGGTATTTAGCATGTCCCCAGAAGTTGACTTCGGTTGGTGTTTTCCTGCTTTTCAGGGTCCCTGTGAAGAATCGGAACGTCCCTTGGTCCAAAGTTGACGCCAAGAACTCCATAGTCATTGCAGAAAGACAATGTTTGAAATCTACCGTCGCTGCAGACAACGCGTATTTCCCTTAAGCTACTGAGCATGAATGTCCATCACTTGTCCGCTCACTGCCGGCTCGCCGGGATGAAGCATTGTGGGGCTTGATGCTGACATGGGCATTCCAGGGTGGGGTGGTCCTCCATGCATCATCATCGCTGGGTGGTGAGGGTGTCCAGGAATGTAGGTATGCATGGGGGGGCCATGACGCAGCTGAGCGGGATGGGGGGGCATCTGGGGTGGGGTATAGCTTGGCTGTCCCATATTCATACCCATTGGACTACCCCGAGACACATAATCCCCTGGCATACTTTGCAGCCCTGCGGAGAGAAAGAGGCGGCGGTAAGTGGTGGGGATCGACTACCGACATCGGGCCGCGACGCTCCTCGCGACCCTCCGCCGCTGGGGCACGGGAAGGCCGGGCTCGAGCCAAAGGTGGGGCGCGGAGTCACGGGTGCGCGAGTGCAACTGCCTCTGTGGGATCCGAGCCCACGTACGGACTCCCAACGACGGCCACGGGAATGATTCCCAGGTCAAAAGAAAAAAAAGCCCCCAAGAACATGCTCCCCCCCTCCAAATGCAGAGTTTTGGGAGAGAAAACCGCTTTCTGCTGTTACGGTTAGGAACGTATGGGATGGAGAGGTTTCCAACCGGAGGCAGAGCCCGCCTGATGACGACCAACGTCACGCGGGGCGGCGGCGCCGAGCCGGGGAAGCCCTGCGAGGAGGGCTCTCAGGTGGGCTCCATCTCCCATGGCCTTGCTCCAGCTACCCGCCTTCATCTCCCCGCTGGTAAAAGCGTGCCGGGAACACAAGGCGGGGAACCTGCAGTAGCTAATGAGGGGCTTGGGAGGCGAGACGAGTTAAATCGGTGTCGGGGTTTATCAACAGTTATTTATCTGGCTCTCAAGCCCGATGACTTGGAATCCGTCCCAAGTCTCTGCGCCATTCAAACAGGCGCTATATGGCAAGCACGTCCATCGCTGAGCAAAGGCCTCGTACGAAGCCGAAATGGATAGGATTACTAAGGACGATCGTTAAATCAAACCTGTATTTTTAAACACGTTTTTTAAAAAAAAAAAAAAATCAATAGCAGTTATCAATTAATTCTTTCCCCCTGCTCGCTTCTGTCCGACAGTATCAGACGTGCAACTCAGCCAACCTTTCAGTGGGCTTGGGAGAACGAGAAAAAAATTGGACCTAAAACAATAAAACCTCCTGCTTTCCGTGGGCCTCTGCCTTCTGCTTGGATTGCTGTAGCTGATGGGAACTGACAGGTGTATTGTTTCGGAGAGCTATAAGCTCCATAATCATCAAGGGTGAAAGGCATACGCTATTGCTAAGTAGGTTCAATTGGCTTTAGTTCTAAGTAAGAGCGCGCTGTGAATGCGCCGAACACCTTGGAATCAGGTCTCAAGGCTCTAGCAATGAATAGCTGCTTAATCTAGCCTAAAGGAACAGTTTTGAACTAATGAAAATTGCTTATAAAATATACTGTACTCACAGCTCTTTAATCAAAAAAGATGATAATATTTTTTGTAATAACCTATTAATTTAATTGGTCACGAAGCATAAAATACATCATTTAAATTTAATTGACCCAGAAACTAAGAAACAATATTTAAATTAACTAAGCTAGAAATTTCCATGATGAGGTAATAAGGCTGTTGCATTCCCAAGCTCAGAGGAATGTTTTCACAGCTAATTGTTAAAACTTAGTTTTGACTTGCGCCCAGAGAAGACGACTACGAAATACACTTGGCCTGGGTAACCTCAAACCCCACGTTAATATAGGCTGGGGCCACAACAAAGATGCTGAAATAACTGCTTTTAACTCCAGAAAGACAGCAAAAGGAACAGAATCAGGCACCATTTAAACAAGGTACTGGTGCCTCAGTGTTTCAAACTGCTTTAGTCTTTTTTTTTTTTTTAAAAAAAAAAAAACAACTAACATTTGTATAATGTATTTTCTCCTACGAAAAAGACAAGAGGGGAAAAAAAAAAAACTGGGACAGTTTTTCTAGGCTTTCTTCGCGAGGCCTGCCACTGAAGATTGCATTAATGATCTCTATTTTTGTATACTGAATAAGTCAAATCCATTTGTCACACTGCAAGTGATGGCATACTTAATTTGGATATAGTCAATTAGCCTGGGCTAAGCTCCATAGCCTGCTGCGCACACCTCTATTTTGTATTCTCTCTTTTTCCTTTGCCACACGTAATCCCATTATGACGGACAGACAAAGAGAAATAAACTTGAAAAAAAAAATTACCAAAAAAAAAAAAAAAAAATAAAAGTTTGGTCCATCGCCTTCCAAAACACAACTCAGTGAAGCCGCTTTTTTTTCTTTTTTTTTTTTTTTTTTACCCACGAGAAGTCTCCGTTTGGCTTTTTTGGTGTCTTGCAGGTTAGCGGGAGAAATGTAACTCATGCATCAACTGCGGTTAGACAGATTTATGACACTTTGGGGACATGCTCTTTCCTCTCCCTGCGCTGCTGCAGACCGCTTACATTTTGCAAATCAGTCTGTTGCCAAGACGACGGGCTCCCCCACCTCCCCGGCTGCTTCTTGTTTTGTCATGTGCTCGGGGATGGATAATAGCATCAATGTATGGCGGCGTCGATGTACGGCGGCGTCGATGTACGGCGCGCGCGCGCACACGGGGGGTTTGGGAGCTCGGAAAGCTTGCGCTGAACCGGAGGGAGAGAAACCCGAAGGAGCCCAGGCACAGGACGGATGGATGGAGGGATGGATGGAAAGGAAAGAACAAGCATGAGGCTATGGGCAGGGAGAACATAGGGAAATGCAAGGAGACAAATATCCCTCGGACAAAGTGAGAACAAAGACCCCGTTCGTACTTACTTCCCCCTGGCTTTGCCATTGGTTACCTAGGTGAAGGTTACATGTAGTGCCACTGCCCCTCCATGCCCATATTCATGCCCATTCCACTCATAGGTCCTAGAGGGAGATAAAAATCCAAGAAGATGCCAGAGAATGAGTTTTTTTATAGGTCCTAGAGCGAGATAGAAATCCAAGAATATGCCAGAGAATGAGCAAAGTCAACAGATAGTGCCAAAAGCCCCTTTCCAAAACACCGCACGGCAGAGGGTCCGGGACCGCTCGAGCGAGAAGACGCCGGGCTCCCCTCGGCGGCGTGGAAGGCAGGCAGAGGACAGGCGAGGCAAAGCGGGCAGCTGAGACGACGGCGGAGGGCGGAGGTGCGGTTACCTGCGGCGGCGCGACCGAGGTCACC
>NW_010553297.1:0-1507 GCF_000687285.1 Phaethon lepturus | reverse complement strand
GCGCCGAGCCCGCCGAGCCCTTCTCAAACGCGGCGGCGCGACCTCGTACCCCGAACGTTTCTTCCAGCATCTTTGCAGAAGGGAGGAGGGAGGGGGCTGTGTAAGCGCACTGCTAACTCACGTGTAAAAGCAGTGAAGTTAAAACACATCTCTACGCCGAGTAAAAATTGACTAACTGCAAAGTAGATACGCACTGAACGTAAACCAGTTTTAAAAAAAGCACCAAAAAGTCAAAAGAGTGACTTTGAAAATCACATGACAAAAGACAGCAAAATCAAGAGGAGAGAGTAAAATTTTTCACATTATCAGCAAAAATAAAATCCTTTCACCAAAGAAAAAATGGGGGGGAAAAAACCCTGACCCTGAGAGAAGTAAGACGGAATTGTTCTTGCTTGAAGTAGCAACCTACCCCTGTCACCCTTAGGGACACAGGTTTACAATGGACATGGCACAAAGTTCCCGCACTGAAGCAGTCATATCTGTGTCTGACAGACATACTAGAAGCTGAAAAAATACGGTTAATACTAATTTAATTCTGGGTTTCTTCATAAACAAGAGATACACCTGCTAAAAAGAAATATTTAAAAGTAGTGAGAGAAAAAAATGAGATATTATTGTTTAATTCACTGAGGCAGTAAAGTTAGTTCTTTAATACTTTGTCTCAATTCCTTTAACTTTCTTTTTTTTTTCAACTAAATGCCGGTGTTTGCCCCTTCATGTAGATTTTGTGCATATGTAGGTACACAAGAAGAAAAATGTCAACAATTATCAACAAAATTGTTTGTAACCTTGGGAGGAGGAAACTAGAAAAAGTAACCTGCTCACAGTAAAAAATTAGACCACAATCTTCTTGGATAATTAGTTCCCCTCCAGCTAGATCAGACTTATCCAAAAGTTATGAGTACAACACATCAGATATTATTTTGATATAACTCTTTAAAAGTAATTTAAGTCAGTTCATTATTATGTGCTTCCTAAATATAATTAATGCCCTCAACATATCTTTTTAAGGTGAGCAAATAATACTATACCCATAAAGAAATACAATATAAATACTGATCTCGCAGACATATGTTAGTGCTTAGGTGTTGTGTAAGTGAGGAATCCCATCAAATACATTTGTCCTGTTCAGGATAGGGGTATCCTTAGGGTGTCCCAGTGAAGCACCCACCACTGAGTGCCCTAGACAACTTCACACTGCATTACACGGAATTCCCTTGGGAATGCTGGCTGTCCCGTGCCCCACTCGGTTATGTCCTTCTGGCACACTGCTCATACCCGGTCCTCTACTCCTCTCTAGATTACTCTACAGGGAGTAATTCAGCCACTTAATGAACTTCAGCTAATGATGTGCTACATGTTACAAAATTCAGACAGTGCTACAGTTGCCTACAGGGTTTTCTCAGGATATCACAGAATCATTAAGGTTGGAAAAGACCTTCAACATCATAAAGTCCAACCATCAACCCAACATGTCCATTAAACCATGTCCTGAAGTGCCACATCC
>NW_010553296.1:238-1463 GCF_000687285.1 Phaethon lepturus | reverse complement strand
CGTCCCTGTGCCAGCCCTCCCGGGCAGCCCCGTGCCCCTGCAGCTCAGCCCTCACCCGGCAGATCCCTCGTACGGGGGTTTTCTGAGCGTCCCTTGCTGCTTCCCCCCAGCCGGCTTCAGCACTATTAAAACGTTTTCCACCAGCACCGATTTCAATTACGTGTTTTTAAAAAGTCATTAAAGAGAATCCCCCATGAAATTATTTTTATTTCCCACCTCTCCTCCCTGTCTTCCCGCCCCTCTGTCTGCTTCCAAACTAATGAGATTAATTGAGAACTACAAACATCTTCCAAGGGCCCAAGGCAAATGCAACGGCAAACAAATACAACTCTTCCCAAGCTGCGCAGGATCGCGTCGACCCTCCCTCCTGCTCGCCGCTCAGGGCATCCCTCCCGACAAGGGGCTGCATTTTGCAGACTCAGAAGGTGCTCAGGTTTTGAAACCTTTGATTTTTTTTTTTCCCCCCTCCTCTGAGGAAGGAAAAAGAAAGTGCCTGAGGAATGAGAGTTGTCAGATGCAATAACGTGAAATCTTACTTTTGGCTGGCAGGTGGAGGGGGGGTCTCTCTGGCGTGCGGCGTTAACTGGGGAAGTTGAAACAGGGAAGCAGGGAGGAATATTAGAAAAGTTATTCTGCTTTTCCTCAGCCCCGCAGGTAGGAAAAGAAAAATAAAATCCCCCAAACCCAATAACCTGCAAACCAAACCTGACAATAGTCCTATTCACCTCCCAGGCTTTTATCCACTCCCCGTGTTTGATTCCTCTCATCCCGGCGCTGGGTTAATCAATAGAACAAATCTCCGGTGTCGCACCTCTCCCGGCCCCCACGGGCTCCTCCGCGATGGATGAAAGCAAAGAGCCGTCCGCAGGGCTGCCCGCCTCGGAACACAGCACGCTTTTTCAGGCTGCCTTGCTACCGCCCGCTCAGGATAAATTAAGGAGAGGGAACAATATGGGAGTTTTTACTTGCTGGAGCAACCGCTCAGCGTCACCTTCCCTCCGGCGCTGCTTTGAGCACTGCGAAGGAAAGCCTCAAATTAAAGCCCCAAACCCCGCTGAATTACATGGGATCATATATTTACGCACACATACACACACAGCGGGGGGGAAGACGGCAACAATGGTTTTGGAATTGGAGAAAACAAATTTATTTGCGTGGAACACCCCCCCCGACGCCCGGTTTGTGCAAACCCGCGGGCGCTGACGATGGCAGAGATCGTTAGGGC
>NW_010553296.1:0-207 GCF_000687285.1 Phaethon lepturus | reverse complement strand
ACCGACTTGCTCCTTTGCCATGATGCCTTGAGCCTCACTTCGCAGCTCACACGTGCTGCCAGCCCCTCTCCTTGCATGGGTTGGGTGGATTTCGGTGGGAAGGTGCTGTGAGGTGCCCGGGGAGGGTCTGGCGAGTCACCCCTCGTCGGAGCGCGGGGTGCCTGGGAGCGGAGGGCGCGTGGAGAGCACCGGGCACCGCACCGGCCC
>NW_010553295.1:23929-25962 GCF_000687285.1 Phaethon lepturus | reverse complement strand
TGCTCACTGTATAAAGCTGGGACGAAGAAGAGAGAAGGGGTGGAGGGATGTTCAGAGT
This sequence comes from Phaethon lepturus, assembly GCF_000687285.1. Classification (NCBI taxonomy): domain Eukaryota; kingdom Metazoa; phylum Chordata; class Aves; order Phaethontiformes; family Phaethontidae; genus Phaethon; species Phaethon lepturus. The sequence continues at coordinate 25,904 of NW_010553295.1, read as the reverse complement.
GATGGCGTCTGTCTTCCCAAGAATCCATTATGCGTGATGCAGCCCTGCTTCCCTGGGGATGGCTGAACACCTGCCTTCCCATGGGCAGTGGTGAATGGATTCCCTGTTTTGCTCTGCTTGTGTGTGCGGCTTTTGCTTTACCTATTAAACTGTCTTTATCTCAAACCATGAGTTTTCTCACTTTTACCCTTCTGATTCTCTCCCCCGTCCCACCGTGGGGGAGTGAGCGAGCGGCTGCGTGGGGCTTAGTTGCCAGCTGGGGCTAAAGCACGACAGGGGTCCAGCCATTGGAGACCTCGGGGTGTTGGTGGACCTCTCTGGAGACCAGTCACCCCCAACTCCAGCAGCTTTGGGCAAATGCAGCCCCTGAACAATGTGGTTTCACCTGGTCCTGCAGTTTGGAAATAAAATTTGCCGTTCCTCTGGGGCATCTGAGTTAGGAGCTTAGCGAGTTCTTTCAGGGCTCATTGCAAGTGGGGAAAAAGTAACTTGGTGTCCTGAAGTGCATCAGATTTGCCTGCAAAGTGTGGAGGAAACCTAAAATATGTCATCCCTTTCCTAAAATGTCCGGTGAACTGTCAGCTTCTCCCTGGGGAGGCTGAATCTACCTTGATATGGCTACAGTAGCAAGCACAACAGGACGCACCTCTTATTCACAGCCTTTGAGCAGAACACTAACATAGGTCTTAGTAATAAATAGGTAGACTAGCCCTTTTTTAAAATTTAAAGTCAGTGGAGGAAACTTCTGTGATGAATGAGCACTTGCCTGCCAGCTCATTATCACATCCTTCTGCAGAACGGTGCTTTATTCAGCAGATCACAAGCACTAACTATGATTTTTGTTCTTGGATGGAAGTCCCCCTGTAAGGGAAGGTGTTTGTGGATGGCTGTGTTATGGCCAGAGGCTAGGGTCTGCGAGAAACCGTCTTTCCTCCTGCCTGTGCAATCCTAGCAAGTGTACGTAAGGGAGCACAGCCCTCGTACTGATGTGGAGTTTCGGTGTGGAGCTGGTGTGGGGATGCTGCCTTGGTGTTTCCATGTTTGAGTCTTGGAGGCTCTCAATCAGCCCTCCGGTCTGCAAGTAAATGAGGTGGTTTTTTTCCCCGAGGACAGCACTTCAGAAGCAGCCAGGGGTTTTACACTCAAGCTGGTCTCTTGAAAGTGAGTCCTGGTTCATTGTTTTTGTTGCTTGTGGGTAGCTAGAGCAGTATCTTCCTGCCATCCTCTCATCTGTCTGGGAAGTCTGCAGATTTAAAGAATTTACGGTAATCTCTTTATGATTCCAGTATGCAGGAAGAGCAGGCAGTGGATGTTTCTGCTTTGGAAGGAAAACCATGCATTTCCACTTACTGTAGTTCTAGATCTCCCTGCCTCACATCCCTGGAGATAGTGGCCAGCTTATTACACATGTGCATCTGCTGATGGCAAAGCAGAAAGAGGAAAGAAAGAAATCCAGTGGTTCAGGTGTTGCTGTAGCTAAAGGCGTTGTCAGTCATATTCTAGTGAAGGATGCAGCAGAAATATTTAAGGGATGACAGAATTTCTACTGTTTTTCAGCTGTGATTGTGCTGGTACTTCAGGGACTTCATCCCACAGCAAATGTGCCTGGAATGAATTTTGCTGTTGGGAGGAGAAAAGCAATGAAATTAGTCCTTGTTTCTGTGTTACCCATCAGTCTTTCTGCCCCTAGGACTATCCTTCCCTGGCGCTTCTGGGGGAGAAACTTGCTGAAAACAACATCCACCTGATTTTTGCTGTTACGAAAAGTCATTACGTCCTGTACAAGGTAAGCGTTGCCGAGCCACCTGGGCTGGCGGGAGATTTAAATGCCTTTTGAAAGCACCTTCCTGGTGGCCCCGCGGAGCAGAGGCAGCCGCGAGCACGCATGTGTGCAGCCGCAAGCGCGCGTGAGCGCGTGCGGCCACATGCTGCCCGCGGGATTGGCAGGGGCAGGCACAAGGAGGGAGGGGGGGCG
>NW_010553295.1:17245-23901 GCF_000687285.1 Phaethon lepturus | reverse complement strand
CAGCTCGCCGTCCCTCCCCGCTAGTCCTTTCAGCAAAACACACTAAAGCTTCTTAGAGCAAACGGATATGTACATGTTAGTGAGCATGCGAAGACCTAAAATAGACTCCAGCTTAATCTTGATGTTCAGATGGCTGCCAGCCGTGCAGCGTGTGAGAGCAGAAACCTGTTCAGCCCATTCTGCAGTGACTTAATCCCATTACCTAATCTCATGCAGTGTTTCTGCCCAGCTGTGTTTTTCCATCACGGAGTCCAGGGCCCTGACGCACCACATACAATTTAAACTCCCTCGAAAGGAAAAGGTGACCTGAGCCACAAGGGCCGGCCTGTGTCTGGAGCTGCCCCGCCAGGTTTCGCTCCTCTGCGGATGCGAGGAGGTGTTTCGGGTGGGGTCGCTTTTGGAAACCTCCGCTCTGGCTTCTCGAGGCTCCAGCAAAAACAACAAGCAGCCACATTGCTGTGGTCGAGATGCTGCCGCTCGCCCGGAGAGCGGGAGGGCCGAGCTCATTCTCCACCCCTTCTCCAGGGATGCTCATGGGTCGTGAGGTGAGGTGGGGCAGCCACCTGCCTCTCCTGCCGAATGCACAGCAGCTGGGTCTTGCTGCCTCCAGCAGCAGAACCGGGTCCATTAATCCCCATCCCGTGGCCATGAGCTTTGTTTAGTGTTCGACGTGCCGTGTTAGCAATGTGTTGCTTTTAAAAGCTCCACATTAACAGGGGCCAAGCTGTCCCGTGTACACCACCAGACAGCAGGGCAGGATGTGTGGCCAGGGTCCCTGTCGTGGGGTCTATCCCTCCTCAGCCTCCGCTTTCCTCTCTCTTCTCAGTATTTTCTTTCATTTTCTTTCCTTCCCACCGCCCCCCCCCCCAAGAACTTCACTGCCTTGATTCCTGGGACAACGGTGGAGATTTTGCACAAAGACTCCAAGAATATCATCGAGCTGATCGTCAAGGCCTACAACGTAAGTGTATTTTAATACCCCAGCTGCTGTCGTGCGCAGCACCAAGAGCTCGGCTGGCTCGCCTCGCCCCAGCGTGCTCCACCCGGCTTGGCCGCCTCCCTCCCGGTCCTCTGCACACCGCTGGAACTGGGCACCTACCCCGGGGAGGGAGGCGAGAGGTGTGAGGTGGAGATGGAGCGTGGGGATGCCCAAGGGAGACTATGGCAGAGCAGAGACTTCACCCCATATCCCTCGTGTACAGCAGCACCCTCAAAGTACAGTTCCGATGTAAAACAGTTCTCCCACAGAGCACCCTTCCACTAGATAAAATAGATTATTTCTTTGCTAACTGATGTTCAGAGGCCTCCCAAGGACACGTCTCGGCTCTGGCTAAGGTCACATCCTTCTGTTGGTCTCTGTGCAGCACAAGTCGGTCCACTGCAACCTGAGCATCACCATGTCTCTTGGGTCCCAAAGGAACCCTGACTATGTGGCATTGCCAGTGCAGCCTGTCCTGCCACGATGGGGACCATGGGGAACAGCAAAGGACCTGCAGTTGTACCGCTGACCTGATGTTGTCCATCTCCATGGAGGTCAGGGGAGCAGGTCAATTAGAAGCAGCTAAATTGCACATTCGTTGGGTAATTAGTTGTCAACATTTCTGTTGACTTCTCCCTGAAGTCTTACGGGTTGGCTCCTCATGCTCCTGGAAGGATATTGCTGTTTCAGTGCCCAGGGCTTACATTACCCCCGAGATCCCTTTCCCCCATCTCTTTATCTTCCATCCCCCTTTTTCTTCTGCCTGGTGTGCTGTTGCCTCCCTCATCCCGCAGGGCATGAAGCAAAAGGGAACAGGGAGTGCTTTTTTCTCTGCCCTCACTAAGAATAAAACCCTTCCCCCAAATCTCAACAGGCCTGGGAGATGGAGGGGCTCATGGCGGGCTGTGCCGGGCAGTGCTGCTGCCCGCGGCCTGGGCTGATGCAGCACTGGGGGTCTCTGCCCGGGCACCCAGGCTGGGTTTGGACCGAGGCAGCAAACAGGTTACCGGTTTAAAAAACACTTCCCTAGACCAAATCCAGGCAGGTCTCAGATGTGTTTCTCATTACACCACTGATGGGTTTCCCATGGCTGGCAGTGGTGGCCTTCACATCAGCCATCCCTGGAGCTGCTGCCCGTTCAGGATTTCCTTGTTTTGACACTGAAACAATCCATCCTTTGAATTGCACCTGGTCTATAGCAAACACCTTTATTTCAGGTGGAGATGTTGCTCCATGTTGGAGCCAGGTCCTTCCCCCAGGTCTCTCCAGCATCCTCCGCTCATCCCTGAAGGCTCAGCAGGCTTGGGGCCACCAAACAACACAGCAGCAAAATCCCACAGTCACCCTTAGTGGTGGCTGCAGTGCTGTGAGAAGGTATTGCTGTGTAACAGTGCAAAGTGACTAATAATAATAGCATTACAATTAGGCTAATAGCATTACTATATAGGGCTAATAAGAAACCTTGGCTTCTCTATAAGAACATAGGAATGTCTCACGCAAGGTTATACTGAGGTCTGACCTGGTGTCCTGTCTTCTGCCGTGCCCCAAATGAGGTGCTCTGGGCAGGAAGATGAGAGAGCGTATCAGTGTGACAGCTAATTTCTACACAATAATTTTGGGCAGAGCAGCATGTTCAGCTTTACCGGCTTGTGTGGCATTTAGCCCACAGGTGATGGATGCTCCATACAGTCTGAACTTGCACCCCGTGAACGGCTCCTCCATCACAGCAGAGAGATGGGAAATTATTCCTTTTTTTCCTCAAGGACTGTTTAGACTCGCCTGGCCTCATAAACATAATAAAACTCATTTATTTCGTGACCATTTCCAAAAGCGTTAGCTCTTTGCTGATGTGTGAACCCTGGCTTTGTTACCACGTGGACTAGCAAGAGGTCTGAATTAACACTTTTCCATAATCTGGCCACTTCAGTGAGGGTTGGGGAGAAGGATGGAGCTGCAAGCTGGCTTTTGAAAATAAATATATTTGTACAAAAAGCTCCATTTTGAAAACCTTTGTCTTTTTTGGACACCACTCTCAAAAAAATCAGTTCCAGCCATTGGAAGAATGAAACAAAACAACCTCATTCTGAATTAATACTTATAAACTTAATTTTGTTTTGACTTGAAAAGTCTGTGTGTGTAGCAGCGTGGAGAGATGAGAAGCAGAAGAAAGGGGATAGGAGCATACCAACACCTTGCTGATGGAAAACATTTTTCCCTTTGAAAAGTTTCACAAAGAAAGATATTTTTCATTTATTTTTTCCCATGGTGGTGTTTCCAGCTGATGCATCTGAAAGGGTTCTTTTTGTTTGGCATTTTCTCTGAAGAGGGACGAGTCATTTTTTTGACCAATTGAGTGAAATCAAGAAAGCAGGACAGAGTTAGTGCAGTTTTGCACCTTCTCTATGCAGTATGCTGGATGTCATAGGACAACTGCCAGTGGAGAATCAGGCCTTGCGCTTCGCTAAGGGGCTGGTTTGTGGGGAGGAGGAGGTGCAGATGTACGCAGAAGGCTCTGACCTTCATCTCGGACATTCTCCATTTGTGATCGAGAATGTTTTCTTCCTTCTTTTTCTTGAGCATACATACTTTTTCTCTGCTGACTACAGTGGTCATCACCACTGTCCTAGAGGGCATAAGCCACCCACAGGGACTGTAGGCAGCTCCCCATGACTCTAGTTGTGTGTCCTGAGCTAGTTAAGTCAAACTCAAATGCCAATGTGTGTGCACAGGTGACTTTTTTTTCATATAGGTGCAGAGTTATCCTAGCTGCCCTCTGGAAACATCAGGAGAAGAGACTAATGTAGAAGAAACCAGTCTGCCTTTGGGAACCTGACGGTTTGCTTTCCTGTTGTTTTTCTAGAGTATTCGGTCCAAGGTGGAGCTCACAGTCTGGGACAGCCCTGAGGACATTGGCTTGACCTTCACTGCTACATGCCAGGATGGGTTGTCCTATCCCGGGCTCAGGAAGTGTGGGGATCTCAAAATAGGAGATACGGTGAGTCTGCCTTTCAGTCTGACCCCCAGAGAGGCTGCTTCACACCCCATGCAGCCACATACCTCTCTTGATGAGTGGTCCTGGGAAATAAAATGCAGCTTTGCTTATCTTCCTCTGCTCTCCTCATGCTGTGCCACGTTAATATGGCTCCGGGTGGTATAGATCAGCCCAAGGTCAGCTGTGAGGAAAGAGGGAATACAGGCATCTTGTCTACAGCACCCTGAGCTGAAAGGTCTTGATCAGGCGGCAGGATGCAACAGTCAAGAATGGGCTTTTTTTTTTTTTCCATAATCCCAGATATTCACATCACACTCTCACCTGTTAAATCTTCATTGCTATGGTCTGCTGGTCTTTTCCTGGTCTGTTAAATATGTAAGGTTTTCTTGTTATTGTTTGAGAATCTAAACCTGTCTTTTTCCCAGAGTGAAGAGGTCACAGTTAACCTCGGAGGTTGTGAAAAATGATGGGATGCTCAGAAAGGCAGCAACTCTCCTCTCCTGTGTTCCTAGAATTATTGGGTGGCAGCACAGAGTGAAAATAGAGTTTACTCGTTAATGTTAAAAGTATACACAGCATAGTCCATACTGTGCTTTTTTATAAAAAAACCAGAAGAATTAAGCTTTGATTGTTTAAATTGAATACTGATACAGATAAATGAGTTCCTGGGCTGCTGGGCTGGGGGAGGAGGGCTCAGACCAGCAGGGAACCCGCTCCCCTTCTCTAGTTTTTTGCTGTCTGCGAGGACATGGGTTCATTAGCAGCCTGATTGCCTTATTTGAGAAGAGCTGCTCTGCAAACATACCAGAGCTCTAAGCGCTGAGGCATATAAAAATAGTTTGAAACAGTCAACAGTAGCTGGATTTTTATTCTGCCAAATAAGGATCATGCGAAGTGTTAAAAGGGGAGGTGGCCTCCGCTTTTTTAGCTGACTTTACTGGATCTCGGGTAAAAGCAATCCCTGGAGCGTTGCCACACTAGGCACGTGCCCTCCTTGTTCCCACAGCAAAGCCTGAGCCCCGAGGTAGCAGAGTTAATCTGGTGGTTGATCCTGGGCTTTGGCATGAGCAGGAGGGTCACTCCAGTCACTGCAGCTCGTGCTGTAGAGGGGTTTGGCAAGTGGGTACGTGCGTGGCCGTATCTGCAGAGGCTGATGGCGTGAGCGGGAACGACTGGCTCTCTCAGTCGGGGTGGACTGGGGATACCTTCTGCCCAGGCAGAGGAAGAGTTGGGGTGCAGCAGGAAGCCTGCACTAGGTACCTCTCACATTTTAGGTGTACTCCAATATCGAGGTGCCTGCACAGGCAGACGTGTCACAGGATCATGGGGGTCCCGTCCCTCTGTCCCATCTCGTTCAACTGCTCTCGGCCCCGTTGCTTCCATGGGGGTCAAGATTTGACTCTTGCTAAGAAAGTTTCCCCAAAGAGGATAGCTCTGGCTCTGGGTCCTAATCTGCTGGGGTTTAGTCCTGGGGGCATGAGTGTCAGCCGGTGAAAGGGAGCAGGATTACCCTGATCCCCCAGCTTGCTTTCTGATCTCCTCTGTATTTCGAGCTCATTGCCTCATTGCTTCAGGCCTCGGGAATGGGGGGGTGCAGCTCTCTGGGCTGGAGGTGGCCGCTGTGCCGCCACCAGCACGTCGCCCCGTGGTGTGTGGTATGGCGCAGGCAGTGAGAGCCCGAGCTGGCCCCAAATGTCTCCAGAAGAAAATTGTTCCCTTCTGATGCCTAGGAAAGGGGCTCGTTTCCGTGGAATAAGGTTAATCATCTTTGCTTACCAACAGCCCCAGGCAGCACCGGCTGGCCTGAGACCCCCACCAAACAGCAGGATTAAACTGGGGACCAAGCAAGCAGCCATAAGACGGTCTTGGTTTTCTCAGGGAGAAAATCCCTGACACTGGATTGTAGCAACAGAAAATTAGCAGGGGGGTGATGTATAAGCATATAATGATATATAACACTACTGAAGCCAGTGTTAATGGAAGCATCCATCAAAAATGGCCTGTTAACAGTGTGCTGAAAGCTTGGGACTGCAGGACTGATGCACATCTCTATGTGCAGACCAGGATTCTCATAAAACCTTCTAAATCCATGATCTTGTAGGCACCTCAGGCCCTTGTGCTGGGTTAGGTAGATCCTTGCTAGTGCTTGGTTTCAAGAGGATTTGTTATTTTTAATGGCTTAAAAACCAGGCTATTTGCTAGAGATTTGTTCATGGGAATAGGCTGACTCCTTCCTGCTTCACAGAAACCAACGGTTCCTGATGGTGAAAATTACTGCCAATAGATGACTGTAAAGAGTTTTAAAACTTTAAGGATGCCAAACTCCTCTAGGACTGGCAGATGTCCGTGCATTGAGCTACAGATGCCCTCGCTAGACATGCAATTGTTTTGCACACCTGGGAGTGAAACTTGTGCTCACCATGGTCCTGCTCTGGGAAGTTGCTCCACAGCTTTTCCCTGGGACATTTGCTCTTCCCTCCTGCCTTCCTTCTCGGGACACCCGTGAGAGCTGTTCTGGGGCCGTGCATGTTAACCTACATCTCAACCTGCCCCCCCCAGGTTTCCTTTGAGGTGTCTGTGGAGGCACGGAGCTGCCCCGCCGAGGACACCTCCCACGCCTTCACCATCAAACCCGCTGGCTTTCGGGACACGCTGGAGGTGGCGGTGACCTACAACTGCCTCTGC
>NW_010553295.1:11897-17214 GCF_000687285.1 Phaethon lepturus | reverse complement strand
CCGTCCACCGGCCCCGCCGCGCCGGCCAGCGGCAAGTGCAACGGCAACGGGACCTACGCCTGCGGGCTGTGCGAGTGCGATGCTGGCTACCTGGGGGCCAGGTGCGAGTGCGAGGAGGGTGCCAGCGGGGACATGCACCATGCCATGTGCCGGGAAGCAGAGGGCAAACCCCTCTGCAGCGGCAGAGGGGATTGCAGCTGCAACCAGTGCCTCTGCTATGAGAGTGAGTTCGGAAACATCTACGGGCCCTTCTGTGAGTGCGATGACTTCTCCTGCGCCAGGTACAAGGGAGTCCTCTGCTCAGGTAGGAGTCTTTCCTCCCTCGTGCCCTTCGCTTTGCAGGGATGGGCTGCTGCGTGCAAGGTGGGCGAGGGCTGTGCCTGCCCCACCTGCCACAATCTGCCCTGGTTCTGGAGAGATCTGCGCTCCCTTTCTTTTCCTTATGGAAAAAAGGAGGCAGAGGTTTAAGTTCATCCACACTAATGAGCAAAAAGTGCATTATCCCCATAAGAAGTGAGTTTCCAGCATTAGAGTGAAAAGGGTGTCTCCTGGCAGGCTTGTCCTCTGCCCAGGTCCCATGGAGGTGAGCAGAGTCTTGGCTTTGGTGGTGTTATTTTGATGTAACCATGCATATCTTTGGCACACTGAAGTATATCCCCAGGAAAGAGTAAACCAGCACAGGCTTGAATCCTCAGCAGACTTTTGATATCCTTTTAGGCTGGATTTCTTCTGTGTGTGCTGTCCTTTCCTGTATAGTCAGAAACAATCTTTTTTTAAAGATGAAGCATTTGAAGTAATCCCCTGGTGCAGCACAGGTGAAAGAAAAGGTTGTGTTTCACTCTGCTATCTATTAGAGAAAATCTGTGTTGAAGATTGCTAAAAGTATTTTACACATACATTTTTCTGCCCACTGGGAAAACAAGCCATTCACTGGGAAAGATGTAGCCAGTCAGCTTTGTTTAAGCAAAGGTAGAGGAGTTATTTAGCTTTGTTTGCCAAAATGGCTTTAATTCCTTGTCAGTCCGAGGTCACATAATTTACCTTGCACGTAATTGCCTGGATTAGCCCTTGGATATAATTCCCTCAGCTGGAGCTGAGCGAAAGTTTATTCTTTAAAAATTCCCTGCTTTCAAGCAAGTAAGGTATTTCCTTAACTGAAAATCTTGGACAAAAAGATTTCCAAAACAAGCGTAAGCTTGGAAGAATAGCTATTCTTTACATTTTCTCCAGGGCACTGGTAGGTTTTTTCCCCCCACTGTTTATCTTCCACTGCCTGTTTCTGAGCTGGGCAGTAAGTGGTGGGGCACCTCTTGGTTGCAAGTTTCTGGCTGTTGGAGACAGTCATTGTGTTAGGTGGGTAGAGGATGTTCATGCTCCTTTTCCTGTAGCCTGGCTAGTGATGTTTTGGCACTGCTGAAGATGGGGAGGTGATACCTAGGCCTCCGGCAGCACCCCAGGGCTCCCCACTGCAGAGCAGTGAGAAAGGCAGGTGCCATCTCCCACTGCGACTCTTCTGGACCAGGGGAGCTGGAGCTCTCCCCGCTCATGCAGGAGCAGAAGGAGGGATGAACAAGCAGGAAAAAGGTATTTGAAAGTAGATGAGGGAAAAACTCAACTGTGAAGTGAATAAGAGCAACACTGCCTGGGGGTTCTCTGTATGACTATATGGCTTTGGTAGCATCATCCCTCCCAAAAGGAGTATATTTAATAGCAAGCAGGGCAGAGATGCTTAAGAGAGGTTGGAAATTAAGAGCGGTGGGAAATTACTGGTGTAGCGGTTGGTACTGCAAGAGAAGGACATGCCTTTACCTGCATTTCCATTTCATCGGGAGAGCCAGAGCTTTACTGCTCCAGAGGAAAACAAGCTGTGTGTCTTCTGTTGCACCTGCTTCCTCCTGTCCCTGTGGAGGTGCTGTGGAGGCTTCTGGTGCTGGGAAGAGCAGCATAGCTGTTTTGGGATTTGCCAGAATTTTTACAGTCATCTAAAAATCCTTTTTATAAAGGAAAGAAAGCAAAGGGCAGGCTGAGGCCAAGTGGCCTTCTCTTTGCTTCAGGGGTGGGATGGAGCCTGGCATGGCTGCATGGGGTGGTTCTTGCTATGCCTCCTGGTATTTCCATTGCTGCTGTTTTTTGTTGGCTTTTTTTTTTAAATTCCAGCAGTTATGTTGCTAAATCTCAGCTGTAGCAAGTGCCGTGCTCATCACATAACGTTTTGAGGTGGTTTTGTCAGACCAAGAGGCTTGGGGCTTCACCAGAAGCATCTTGAGCTTGCATAGAAAGCTGTCCCCAAAGCTGGCCCTAAGAAACAGCCTTCTGCTACACAAGCATCTCTGGTGGCTTCCAGCAGACGTGTGCTCTCTCCTCACTACATATGTGGCCTTGTTGAAAAAGACTGTGTGTTTAGCTCAGCACTGAATGTCTCAGTCTACCAGCACATGCAGATTTGGCAGCTAGAGGAATTCGGGTCACACGTCACACCTTTGGGTGCAGGAGGTCCTGTGGGGTGGTCATGCAGGGTCTGGTTGCTGCTTTTGTTCCTGCAAGGGGGAGGAATAACATCCTGCCCCTGCTCCGTCTTCTCCTTGGCACAATTACTGTCCCTGAAAGGCCCCAGTGTCCTGGTGCCCACCAGTCTCACAGGCTGAGTCCCACCGTGAGGGGAGAGTGACAGGTTTTAGCAAATGCAGGAACGAAAAAAGCAGCATGGACATGCAGGGTCTGGTTGCTGCTTTTGTTCCTGCAAGGGGGAGGAATAACATCCTGCCCCTGCTCCGTCTTCTCCTTGGCACAATTACTGTCCCTGAAAGGCCCCAGTGTCCTGGTGCCCACCAGTCTCACAGGCTGAGTCCCACCGTGAGGGGAGAGTGACAGGTTTTAGCAAATGCAGGAACGAAAAAAGCAGCATGAGGGAAATGGTTGTTCTGCTGCAGATTATTGTTGCCTCTGTCCTTGCTTGGGAGTTACTTGGCTTGGACCTGTGAAGAGAACTCATTACTGTTGTCAGGGGCTTGCTTTACACTGTATGAATCTTCTGATAGTGTAGAAGGTGCTTCATGACTCTCAATGAGTTTCTGATGACCACAGTTTGAACAGCATTTTCACTCCAAAAGTACCCAACCTCAGTTTTAGCACACGGGCTGTGGTGTCCCCCATTAAGTGGAACAACATGGTATCATGAACCTCTGAGTGCCCACCCTGGACAGAGCGTGTGGGAGAGCAGCCAGCTCAACCCAAAATAAGGTTTGAGGGAGCACAAGGAGGAAAGCGGAGTTTTCTAAGCTGAAAAGTAAAAATCCATGCATGCAAACTCTTTTGCATGTATGTGGCCATGCTTTTTGCGTGCCTCAGCTCAGAGTGCCTCACCGTGTGCCTGTCACCAACCAACCTGGGCTTTTCTTCCTTGTACGATCCAGAGTGAAGCAGTCCCCATCGAGTCACTGCCGTGACACAGGGCTGGGTGGCAGGTTGTGCTCAGCCATCACGTATTCCTGGCAAAGGCCACAGCGGGGTTGAAATAGTCTAAAATGAGCTCTGAGCTTCTTGTGTCATGATATTCAGTCCTTTGGCCAGCAAAAGCATTTTCATTCCCAGATCCATTTATAAATATTGGCCTCTCATTTTGTCAGGGTTTGAGAGGAGAGATGACTGCAGGCAGTGCTGCGTACGGATCCCGTCCTTTTGTGGCAAAGTAAAAGTGGAGAAGCAGATTTTGGGTGGGAGATAATCTAAAGGAGAAAAGAATGAACTTGATTCCAGTTAGTGGGAGGTTTAATGTGCCTCCTGCACCTGTGAGACAGGTGGGAAAAGGAGTCATTTATAACATGTTGTAAATGTTGGTTCAAGTGGCATCCAACTCTTAGTCGATGCTGCTTAGTCACTAAGTGGCATTTGTTCTGCCGCTCCCGCCGAGTCCAGTTAACGTTTCCAGAGTAGCGTTTCAAACCATTAATCCAGCTTTCGGAAGGGCCATCAGGGATGGCTTGCAGAAGTGCTCTGTTGTTCCAAAAGAGATGCAACCGGGTTATCCTTGGCATCGTGCTCCGACAAAGCAGGCAGTCGCTTCCCAAAGCCCTGAACGCTTTGCTCTCAGTTTTTCTCCGGATGGAGAAGTTGCCCTCCTGCAGTGAGACCTTCGGCACATCGCTCTGGCCTCTACGCTGAAATGGGGGTGGCTGCAGGAGAGGGGAAGGGAGCCCTCCAGCCTGCAGCCAGCTCGGGAAGGGGCAGCTGGCTGTGCGGCCCAGTGGCTTTTGAACCCCTCGGCTGCCTGCCAGGCAGTTTGATGAAGGAGGAAACATCTCGGTGCTAATTGCATTCCTGAAGGTCCCATAAAACTAGGTGGCAAGAGGGAGGAGAGGCCCCAGCGAGGGCATCACGTGCTTGCCTCTAATGAAGAGAGGCTGGCTCACCAGGGGCCGAGCTTCATTAGCTTCAGTGCTATTGTATTTTGGAGGAGAGAGCTGCAGGGTTGTAGGACATTGTCTTTACTTTGGTGTCTCTAGGGAAATTTCCTCTTCACCATCACCGCTGTTACCCGGCTCCCCATGTGGCTGTCGTTTGTACGCTCTTCAGCCCAGGACGGTGGTTGTGTGCAGGAACATCATTACTGAGGCGTAAGTAAAGAGCACTCACTCTGCAGCAAGCCATTTCTCCCCCTAAAACACAAAGGATCTCATGCCTAAAATCCATACCGCCTGAGCAACACACAGACTGCTGCTGATGGTGCAGCTTTGTGGGATCAGGTCTTCTGTAGTTTCTCATCTCCGTTTTTTTAGAATTAGACAATAGATCAGATTTATAAATGCTTTCCAATTGTAAATCAAGCCCTGCAACTTCTCTCTAGCTCTTCATCAGCTGAGAGGGTCTTAACTGGTTAAGAAAGATGACTAAAGATATCTGGCTGAAGCATGTTAAGATGGCAACGTCTCGGAATGCAGGAGCCGGCAGTCCGTCCCCCCTTGCCGATACAGAGCTTACAGCGCCATGAAAAGCTCAAGTCAGCAATAAAGCACCGGGTGTCAGATTTGCAAATATAGACAAGTGCCAGAATCACTTCTGAAATGGGATTTGGGAAGTGACAGCTCATTGAAAATCCGTGGCTTGTTTCGCAGAGAACAGCCAAGCTGACGTGTGCTGCGACGCCAGCTGCCCTACAGAAACCACTTCAAAAACTGCTGAGGACATACAAGTCCTCAGTATTTATTTCTGAATGCTTCCCTTTCTTGGTTTTATTAAATGAGGAAGCACTGTGAGTTTTTAGCCTGTACGAAGGCCTAGTGAGATAAGGCTTTTTTGTTTGTTTTAACACAACCTCACA
>NW_010553295.1:0-11866 GCF_000687285.1 Phaethon lepturus | reverse complement strand
TTCCTGCTTCTGCAATTTGGTTTCAGCATTCCCCATCCCAGGTGCCATCACTGCGTTTCATAGCGCAGCGTTTGCGGGAGGTCTGGTGGGGTGATGGCTCCCGTACCAGCGCCGCAGTTTCCGATTGTGCGATAGAGCCCCACGCTTTGAGAGCCGTGCTCGGGTTTTATGGCACCCTGGGGTTTCTAGTGGGGTCTGTTACCATACAAATCACTGTGCCCATGGACACATCTTATGGAAATAGACCTTTTTCCACACTTCTGTCGCTGTTATTTACCTGCCCTGTTGTAGTGCCTGGATGGAGGATGCTGGTGTGCATCCGAAGGCTCAGATGTGAGAGTAAAGGTGCTTTTACATTTTGCTTTGACATTTCTTTTTTCTTGTCTTAATTCTCCTAATTTCTAGTGTGTAAACTTTTACCAGAAGCTGCTGTTAAGAAAGAAATGGGTAGTATTCGATTTATTAACCTCCGAGGTGCAGGTGATGGGTTGAGTGTGGTTTGGGGAGGAAGGGGAGCTGGCCTGTGCCCACTGCCTGCAGCAGTGCCACGGGAGGGGTGGCATTAAGCAAATGTAGTCCCTGCCAGAAGGGAAGAGGGTGGCCTGCAGCAGAAAGAGGATAGGGAACGGAGCCTAAACCACATCTGCAATGTTTTCTTTTAAGTCATGTCAAGTCTTGTTATCTTTAGGTTTTTGATTTGGGGGATTTGGGGGGGTTTCATTTAGTTCATGTAAAAAGGCGGAATCTGAGCGGGACCTGAAGGGGAGAGACAAAAGGACAACATCAGAAATAGAAGCTAAAAATAATCCTTTGGTTGCTGCTAAGTACTTGTGCAGCCATGAGCCTCGCAGCTGCAGAGGAGATGTGGCTCTGCCTCTGGGGCTGCTGTCCCACAGGTTGCTCCTGCTCTGCTCCCCGGGCTGCAGGAGGATCGGGGAGCACGTGTCTGCCGGCATTTTTGAGGCTTGCTTTTGTGACAGAGGTCTGCTGCATTGTCTGCTCAGGTCAGAACAGTGCAACCTCACAGCACTGGTTTGCTTTGTTAGTGGTCCCAGTCGTTAGCAGCAGTTGGGGAGCTCGTGGTGGTGGGGCTGCAGGGCATGGGAGGGTGGTTTGGGGTGAGGTGAACCTGTGAAGTTCTCTGAGCCAAAACCCTTTTTGATGAGGACGAGTTGTAAGTTGTGCGAGTGTCTCTTTTCCCCACCAAAGGGCAGAGTGTGGGACAGGGAGCTAAACGCCAGATGGGGCTGGGCTAGGAAGCAGAGAGGTGTGCACGTGTTGTCACGCTGTGTGGGTGCTGCATGCCCATTGCTCCTCCTTAGCAGCCAAAAAACCTGGTTTCAAGCATCTTCAGTTCTCCTGCCTACAGCACCACAGCATAGCCCAGAGGGACGTTACAGCCAGAATAAGTAACGAGGAGATGGCACTGTGGTAGCGTCTCTTTTTTAAGATGTGGTCAAGACTCAAATCAGGCTGCACGTTTATCCTCGAGCTTCCTAAAAACCTTTCTCCATGCTGCATTCTTGTTTGGCCTTGACTTTTATCACCTGTAGAAGCTGCTCAGCAAAACCCCATGCCCCGAGATGTCTGCACACCTGAGAAGAAATGCATAAAACAAAAAAATCCCCCTGAATAAGAGTTAAAAATAGAGCTTTGACTTGCTGTGTCCCATAGCAGTGATGAACTGAGGCTGGAGCACCTGTGCCTGGCGTAGCTGTTGGGTGGGCATCCCCTCTCCAGCTTACATCCCCCCTCCACCTGTGAAAAATTTTGGCTCCAACAAGATTTATGTAGACTGCAAACATTTAATAAAAAATGAATCAAATGGGGGACGTCTGCTGTCCTCTTCCTTTTCGGGGTAAACTGCGAAGCTGGGCGTGTTCCACTTACTCTCATCACATGGATTAGTGTAAAGACGTAAGGTTTAGGTCAGCTCTGTTTACTCACATCCTGTGGGTCAGCCTAAAGAAATGTAAGGTCCAGGTCAGCTGGTGCAGGCAGGGCTGAGGGCTGTGATGGGGATTAACTAGAAGAGCAGTCAACTGAATTCACCTTCATCCTGCTCAGACTGACATCACTCTCACCCTGCATACAAGCTCCCTGCAGATGCTGTTTGGCCATGCATCTGATGTCATCTGTCTGCATGACATCTGAGCCCCAAATCAGGAAAAACTCTCTTTATTTTTTTCTGAAGTGTGTTTGTGTAAAACAGATCTTTTCTGATGTCAGTTGTTGATATTCCTGCATTCCTGTTTGACCTCCTGCAGAGTAAGGGGGCTGCTGTGCCATTGCAACATTTTGGGGAAGCAGAGCGTGATTGCTCAAGCAGTGATTTGGAAAATGTTTCTACAGGCGGGGAAGGAACTGTGGAGGAGCCCGCTGCTGCTGTCACATGTGGGACGTTGGCTTTTAGGTCTCACTCCAGTATGGGAGCCGGTGGCCAAGCCCTGGGTCATCCTGGGCTGGTTCCCACATTGCTTTCCTGAAAGGTCAGGTCTGGCCATGTTTGGCCTGGGGGCAGCGAGCTCTGAGAGCAACACTCCAAACCTCTCAGCCTTTAATGGGGAATGTCACTGAGAAACTCTCTGCTCTTTACACAGTGTGAAGAGGATGAGAAACCACAAGGACACGTGCGGGACGCGCTTACCCGCCGCAGGCAGCCTGCGGTGCGCTGGGCTGGCACCCGCCGTGATGGGAAGCAGGGACACCCAGCCCTGGGCTCCCAGATAATTTGCAAGGGTAGAGAGAGGCTCCACAGGAGCTGTGTGAGTGGCTGGCTGGTGTTAGTATCCCTCTTTAGGGGTGTTTGAACTTCCCTGGCAAGCAAGTGGCTCCCAAGCAGAAGCTACTATTATTTTGGAGGGCTGTGGTGAGGCAGAGAAATGGGGGCACTCGCACTGATGATTGACACCTATCACCATGTGTTAGTGGACTGCTTGTTATTCGTAACAGAGAAGCCAGGGAGGATTTTTATTTAATAACACATCCTCTACCAATGCAGGCTTTCTGGGTCATGCAGATGGGCTTTGGCTCGGGTGCAAGCTCCCTCCTCTTGGCAGCCCTAAATTGAGAGAGACAGGCACCCCATAAACCACTCCCTTGGAAGGGACCTGTCCTTAATGCTGTCTTTGTGGCATCTGTGCAGCCAGCGTCTCACTCCTGACAGCTCCTTCACTCTTTGCTGGTGACTTTGAGATCTCTCTGCCTTAAGGTACCAAATTGAGCAGTGTGTCCCATGTGGTTCTGGGTGTGCTCATCTCCAGGGGTCATGGCTTGTAGCCCTGGTGCAGAGAGGGGCTGAGAGCTGGGTGGGAGGTGTTTGCTTCCCAAATTTTGTCTTCATGAAGTCTATTTCTCCGGCACATAAATGCTCGGTGGCCTTTTGGAGGAGCATGGGGATGACTCACTGCATGTGTTTCCTCACATCTCCAGTCCTTGGGAGGCTCCTGAAACCTCCTTGCCTCTTTGCTCCGGGGCATCATTTCCACCCTTCCCCAATCTCTCTCTTCTGCTTCCTCTCCGAATTTATTTTTTCCTCTTTAACCTGGTTTCTGTTCTCTTTCCAATTTTGTCCTGAGACATGTGCTGCTCTCCTCTGGGAGCGTGCGCCTCCCTGTCCTGCTCCGCGCCCGTTCAAAAGGCTGAAGATCCCAAGGGGTTCAAATCGTCTCTGGGCTGGGGCAAACGGCACAGGGTGACTCTCGCTCACTGGCCATGACCTGTGAAAGCATGGCCAGCACTTGTAGCTGTAGCATGTAAAAATGCCCGGTTACCCCCTCTGATGGCTCGACTAACCAGCTCCCACATTGCCCGACATGGCTGCTGTGTTTCAGGTCAGAGGTGGCTGCGTTTCAGTGCAGGTAGATGGTCCTTAGCTAGAGTGATCTGTGCTTGGTGTATATGCTCCTCTGGATTTCCTTCACAATAAATAAATGCAGTATTAGGTATTATACAACCAGGCATTACCATTACATCGTTGTCTGGTAAATATTATTGATTATTTGGGATTTGGTCTCGATGATCCTTATGGGTCCCTTCCAACTTGAGATACTCTATGATCTTTACATTAATTTCTCACAGGAACACAAATAATACTTCACTTCGTGTTCCAGCTCAGTGCCGTGTTTATTCTTCATCTTCCTTCATGCTTCTGGCAGCAGGTATACCCTGCCTGCCCTGCCTTGCTCATGCCAAGGGTTTGTGTTCACACCGAAACAGCAATTGAGTTGGACTTTCTTTTACCTCTCCTTTCCCCCTGCCTGGGCCCTTATTGCTGTCAAAGTCTTGCAGCTCTTCCCAAATCTGGCAGCGGCTCCTTGGAGGACCAACCCGCACAAAGCTGCTGCTTTTCACTGGGGTTTCTTCTTGTCCTTGAGCAGACCTTTTGCAAGCGTTAACGCATGCTAATGAGGCATTAAATGCCAGGGCAGAATTAAAGAATAAAGAAGTGATGTTTTTGACGTCTTTATGGGAGCCAGAGCTCCATCTGTCGGTCTCTGCTCTGAAAGTGGCACAGCGTGTGGGTCGCAACTAGAGGTGTCATCTGATGGTGCATGCATGTACCCAAATCCCCCCGTCCTGCTGCAGCCACCCCCTCCCACCACTGGGAACCTCATATCTCAGAAAGTGGAAAGCTCTGGAAGAAAAACAAGATGAACTTTGAAAACACAGTCCATTGCCTGCTTGCTCCCCAAAGAGAGAAGATAGTCTTAGAATGAACTCACTTAAATGCTCAATCTTTACAGCCGACAACCTGCCGAGTTTGGCGTTTGCATTTGGTCCTTCTGATTACAGTATTTAACAGAAATAAACAGTTGGAAATGAATGCTGTATTTGGGGTTTAGAAGCAGATGAAAGCCTTAAACAAACAGGTGAGTGAAATTCTGGGTCTCTGCATTTCTTGTTGACATGCACTGACAACCTATGACTTTTGCTCAGTTTGGTTTAAAAAAAATTAATTTAAACAATTGACCTAAAAGGGAAGTGCAGCACAGGCTGTGGGTTTGTTCTTTCTCTTTTTTTCTTTTTCTTATTTTGAATGAAATTCTGGCTTCTTCCAGCTTCTTTGGGAAGGGAGAATACGTTCCAAAACCATGGACCTTCAGTGAACTTGCACCAGATTATGTGTTTGCGTCCAAACACAGAGCTGGGCAAGGCTCCCACGGCACTGGATTGGGCAGAGAAAGAATCTTTCTCTGCTCCAGATACCACTCCTCTTAACGAGGTCCAGCTGAAGGGACATTCAGACCATTGGGCCTTCGGCAGAGTGGGAATTAGCCTGCTTTTCATCTGAAGGATGGGCCTAAACCATAGAATTTGGCCCTGGAGTTCAGGCGTTTGGGATCGTGCAGCTTCATTTTGGAGCCAAGTTTTATTTTAAGAACAAATCTGGAGGTTTTTGGATGGTAGGAGGTAGTAGGAGCCTGCTTGGGCACTGGAGTAGAGAGATGAAGCTTATCCTTTCTGGAGGCAGCATGTGTTGGTGGACGGGTTGCAGCACTACAGCTTTTCTAAGCCCTTTCTACATTTCATCTAACACATGGTCACCATATGTCCCTTCATCTTTCTGAATCTTCTAGAGCCTTCACGGTGACAAAAACTGAAGGCTAAACATGAAGTTGTGTAAGGAGACCTGAGCTAAGACATGAGCTAAAAAGTGTGTGAGTAGGAGAGAAGCTCCTGGTTCTGGACCCATGGGTGTTGGTGGTATCTGGGAAGGGTTGGGAGAGCCAAATGGAAACAGCTCTTTGCCGAGCGGTTTTCTTTGTTGGACTTTTTGGGGTGAAAGGGAACAAATGGTGGGAGCTGCAGCAAGAGGGTTTTGTGCACTGCAACCTGTCTGTTAGGGGTTTGCAGATGAAATTCTTTAATGTGCCTGCGGGGCCAGAAAGTTGGATGGAGAGAGGAGCACCATGGTGGGAGAGGTATTGATAGGTCCCATGGGAGACCCAGTAAACACCTGCATCAGAAGGGATTGAGGCTGGTGGAAGAGTACAGCAGCACAGAGCCCCTTTTGAGTTAGAGCATTGGAGGGAAACACAGGAGGAGGAAAAGCCAGAGGGTTCCCCCTTTATTCCTGGCCTAAGAAATAATAAGAATTCGTAGCAGCTTTTGCAGTGCCTTCCATGTCAGGTTGCTTAAGGGGTGATGAAGCCATGGACAAGCGTGTGCCCAATTTGGTGGGATGGTATTTAGACCCACGGCTCAAAGGGAACCAGCGCACCCATCCCAATTGCTGCAATTTGGGGTGAAGTGCTGCGCCTCTGGGAGGGTCTGGCAGCGGCCCTGACCCCATATCACTCCCTGCATCAGTAGCAGAGTCGGCAGCAGGACCTAAAAGCTCCAATTCCCAGCTCTGGGTCTCCGTCCAAAAGGCCACGTGTGGCAGGCTCGGCTGAGGAGCTAATGTAAGCAGAAGTCAAGAGATTTGTGGAGTGCTGAAAAAAAAAAAAAGGAAGGCTTTATTTTAAGAAATGCAGCTTTAGATCTCCTTCAGGAAATGACTCCTCACTGCCTGTTTTGGCTTTCTGGTGGATCATTGGCTGTATCTTGTGATTGCATTTCAGCTCCCCTTCTGTAGCAGAGAGGAGGAAGAGAGGAAAGGCTGGCCAGGGCTGCCACAGGAAATCCTCCTGCCCCGCATTGCTTTCAGCTGCCTTCATGAGACAGCAGTTTCCAGAGCCCTGTTTTCCCTGCCCAGTTCTCGGTTAACCCAGGAGGCAGTGCTGCAACGTGGGGGATGCTGGCGGTAATGTGGAGCTGGTGATGGGGCTTGTGGTACCCGAGGCTGAATTAGCAGCTCAAGTGTGTATTTGTTCTTTCACCTTTGGTTTCATTAGTCTGCATCACTGATGCTATTTTTGATGACTGGTGAGCTCAGCCAGCACTAGCATTGAAATAGAGCTTATTTAAAGCCTTGTTGATTCTTGGCCAAACCCATAAGCTTCGAGATATAAATATCCATTGAAATTAATGCAATGGGAAGATGCACAGATCCATGGTGTCTGGTGTAAATAACATACAGAAAAGTACTATTTACTTATTACTATCTTCTTAGTGTTTGTTTTTTTGTTTCAGTGTTCGGTTGTGGATAGATGAGCGTAGGCGAGCTCTCTTCTGGTGTGAATGGAGGCAGTTGGTGGATGCATTTCAGTTTACACAGAAATCTTGGACACTTGACATTTGTCTGTCTGTGTTTATATAGTAACCTCCTTTTCACAAGGAGGTGGTTATGCTCCGTAGGCTCCAGGAGTTGGGGATGCTCCTGCCAACCTGCCACCCTTGTTTTCCCTGCCTGTTTTCACTGATGTGACCCGGGAGATGGATCCTAAGCCCATGCCCAGTATTTGAAATTTCCCGAGCTCTCCCTGCCTTCCTACCGATGCCGCCCATCTGGCAGCAGGACGGCATGGCGAACCCGAGCTGTGCCGCGGGCAGGCTGCCTTGCCTTGCCTGGCCTCTTGATGTGCAGCGCCGGCTGCTTTGAGTCACGGAAAGCGATTAGTGGGGAAGTCGATGATTTATTTGACTTAGCAGGCACTGTGTCTTACCCTAGCCTTTTCCCAAACGGAAAGGTCTATGTTTTCCAAGTGTTCAAAGCCTCTTCCGCTGCCCTTCCTCCTCCCACTCAAAATGTGCTGTTCCCGGAGCCTTTCCTGCAGACATCGGGCGCTTTTGCTGAGAGATTGGCTGGTCTGGTACAAAAACGATGCTCAAGCAGTGGGTTGCTTGCCCGTGTCGGCAGGGTTTGACGACTTCTCTCCTAAGCAGATGGTTTTGGTGCATCCAGCCCTAGGGAGTACAAACAACATGTGGCTTCTGCATCAGGGCTCTCTGGGTGATGGGCACTTGTTAAAGAGATGGCACCAGGGAATCTGGAAATTGCTTGCCATAACTTATTTCTCTTAATCGGTTTTCCTGTGGGGTTTTTGTGGGGTTTTTTCAAACTAGTTGTTCAAGTAACCAAAAATGACAAAAGCACAGCATTTTGAAGGTGCTGACCCAAAGCCTGGATGCAAGCAAAGAGGCACAAAGATAAGTGGCTTGATTTAATGGGAATAAAATGCAGTATGACCTTCCCCCTCCCGAGTGCTCAAAAACCAAGAAACTGGCTTAAAAATAATAAGGATTTTTTTATTATTATTTTTTTATTATGGTAGGCACATCAATTTAATTTTCTAGAAGGTGGGAAAAAAATGAGTGTTGGAGGGGCTTGTTTTCAATCCTTTTCTCCTCCTCCATAAAAGCTGGGATCACTTTTTATTTCTCTCAAAAGAAAGCTAGTATTTTTGCATAATTTTGTAGTCCCCAGAAGTAGGGGGCTTTAGAAAAAAACACTTTCTATCAAAAGACCTAGCGACAGAGCTTTTAGTGCATTGCGTTTCAGACCTCTTGGTACAGCAGCGGTCGGTGCAATTCCTAAAAGGCAAACTTGGTTATCGCGGAGGGCAGACAGGCTGTCCGGCCGAACACTCGGCCACCGCGGGGTCCCACGTTGCAGCCTGCTATCAGGAAGCCCGGGATGAAATCAGGGTCAGAGGCTGGAAGCTGCTGCCAGAAGCTGCTATCCCGCTCCCTGCTTGCCCGCAACGACCCCGCTCGGGAGCCGGAGCCGCGGCATGCAGCAGCGGCGTTGGGCTGCCAAGCTGGGTTTGCATGGTGTCAGGATGAGGGCAGAGGGGATCTGGTCTGCGGTTCTGATCTCAGCAGGCAGCCGAGGGGGAGAGGCAAAGGCAGCTGGGGTGAAATGAGGTCGGCTGGATGTCCTGCCAAAAGCCGCCTGAGCGACAGCGAGACGTGCAGCCTGGCCAGGACACAGCAGTGGGATGGGGATGCATTTTGGGGCGGGGAGAGAGATGGAGGGACCAGCTGGGCTGCGGGTCTCGGTCCACCTTTAGTGGCTTCCTTGGGAAGAGGGTGCCTCCAAGCAGGGGTGCCTCCTGCCCCACCAGAGACCAGACTAGTCCAAACCTAGTCTGGGGACTGCTCTCCCCCTTCGAGAAGCATTGCTTTCCGTTGATACACCAGCCCAGCACGTTTCTGCAGCCTCCCTGACGTGTGTTTCATGTTAGCCCGCCCAATAATTAAGAGCTGGCTGGAAAGTATGTTATCAAGTTCAGAGGGAGCATTTCATTTCCCAATTAGATCTGGATCTTTTAAACATCTAAGGTCATCTCATTTCAAGGATGGGAACAGAAGAAAACATCTGTTGTTAGGTTTGGAGAAAATAATTAATGTCTTCTGGCTTCACAAACCATGCAAACTCAAAAGGTTCAAGGGGGTTAAAGTCCAGGGTAATGTCCTGCACCATGAGACTTCTGCTGGTGCAGAGGTGCCTGGAAACACACCGTCCTCGAGGAAACATTTTCATCTTGAAAACGAACCTGGGAAGTGAAGCTAAGTTCATCATTGGTGTAGTGGTGGAAGGCTTCCCGCAGGCATCATCTTATATGGCACAGAGACTGCTTAACCACATCAGCTCTGTGTGTGACCGTAGGATAGCTGAGGCTGGAAACGTGCAGCACATTTTGCTGTGAAATACGAGTGCCACGTAGCACTCTGCATGCTGCCAACCTGAGCTCCAGGTCACCGTCACCAAAAGACTCACTGTCACCAGCACACTACATTGCCTTGGGGCTTCTCTTAGGTTCTGTCCTGAGCAAGAGGACAGAGTGGATTCCCACCTCCTCCGCTTCAGGTGGGCATTGAGAAGTGGGAGGACTCTTGTCATGCCTGTGTGAGAAATAAATGTATCCCACTCACCCACGTTTCTCCAGTCTTCAGGCTGCGTGGGAGATGGATGGCGAGCACCAGAAGTGGAGCACATGGTGCTTGCAGAGTCCCACTCTTGCAAGCTGATGCGGGTGGTGGAGTTTGTAACATCTTAGCCGTTAAAGGTCAACATGGAAATTCCCACTCTTGGCACTTTCCCCATGATGAGCTTCAGCCAGTGACTTCTTGCATGATGAGCCAGTGTGGCTGAGGCAGAAGACACATTTCAACATGTTTTTCTATTTCAAGCTCACACACCACACTTAGTGACCCTCACAGAAGAGGGCTTTTTCTTTATCGCCTTCAATAAACAAAAGCGTTTGCTTTAAGAAGCTGTTTTTTAAATTTTCCAATCACAGTGGTTTAATAGGATGTCCCTTCCCCAGGACAGTTGTTCCAGGCTCCATCCCCAGCCTGCCAGGGTCTGGAAGGGATGTGCAGGTTTTCTAGCCTCCTACACTGGCCTGGCACTGATGGCTCTAAAAACTGTACCATTTAATGAGCAATAACACTTCCAGAGAGAGATTTCCAATGGATTCACATCTTGTGCTTGGCTCTGTGGTGTGCAGGGGTGTCCAAGCTAAGGCAGGGGCTCTGCCCCTGGGCCCAGGAGCAGGAGGGTGGCTTCTACCCAGGTCAGGACCATGAGGTGGTGTGAATGCAGTTGACTTGCTTCTCTTGGCCCTCACAGCTCAAATTCAAGCATGAGCACATTTACTAAATGGCATATACACAGATTCACAATGCCAGCTGCTTTGGATTCCTTGAAAACCATGATTTATAGCTAATTTGGACACATGCATTGCCATGGAGGCACCAAAATTGCTGTGTGCAAGAGCCTGATCACCTGAATTAATTGCGAATAAAAGCCAACCACCCCATTCGGTTCACTTGTGAAGCTGAGGGTGCAGGGGTCTCCGCTCTGCAGCTGCACGCTGGGCAGCAGTGGTGGCAAATGTAGCTGTGTCCATGGGCTCAAAACCAGAGCTTTGTAGGGAAGGTACAAACCAAACCCGCCTGTACGGATGTGTGTGGGGAAAGGGCAAGGCTGTCATCGTGAAGGCAAACAGAGCGAGGGATTTTTAATCTCCATCAGATGTAGGCAGAGAAGAAGGTCACCTCTAGAGGTCTAGTAAACATAGCCTCCTCTGTCTAGCAATGTTTGAGTTTGCAGGCTGGATCCAAAGCAAACGGTGGGAGTGCAAAAGAAGCTGTAGGCGGGCATCTTGTGGTGTGCTGGGACATATGAGATGCCTTGTAAAACAGAAGGTGTTCCCATGACTGTTGGCAAGGGGTATAGCCTGACAATCCACAGCCTTTTTGGTAATCTTGGAGCGACGAGAGAGGCAGGGACATCAGTGGTTTTGTGCCGATGAAAGAAGCATGTATATAATTTGTCTTGTCTGAGGCGCTTGAGGCTGTTTCCAGCGGGAAAGCTGAGCTGTAATTACGTTGCTGATGAGCTTTGTGTACAAACCCTTCAGCTCTATAAACTATGCCTTCAAAGGCATCCCTTCTCCTAGGGACTGACCAAGGAGGAATTCCAGCAGTATTTCCAGCAAGCTGATGGATGCTTTTCTGAAATCAGATGCTTGACAGCCAGCCACTCCACTTACTGGCACTGAAAGCCTTGAAGCCTGTTGACTCTCTCAGCCTGTTGACTCATCTCCCCCATAGATGCAAGAAGATGCTTCGGCAAAGGAGTGCCCTTACTGGATCGGTTTCTTCATCTCATTCTCTGCTGTAAGCTGCCCTGAGCTGCTCCCTGGGGGAGGTTCACCTGGTCCCAGCAACCTTCATGGTACTGGCTGGGATGTAGAGGTCTCACTTGGAGACAGGAGGCGATGCTTGACAGTTTAATTTCTTTAAGGACTTTTAAGGTTTTTGGGAGTAGTTCTTAAGTAAAGCTGTTTATTAGGAAAGCAGAGTGGGAAAGATCTCATGAAATGAGGTCTCATGAAAAAACCTCAAGTGCTCCCTCAGTAAGTTTGCAGATGACACCAAGTTGGGTGGGAGTGTTGATCTGCTCAAGGGCAGGAAGGCTCTGCAGGGGGATCTGGATCGATGGGCTGAGGTCAATTGTTTGAGGTTTAAC
>NW_010553294.1:7092-17080 GCF_000687285.1 Phaethon lepturus | reverse complement strand
CGCCCGGGTCTTCTCGGCCACCGAGGGAGGGTGGGAAAGCCACACCAAGGCCGTAAAGGCTATCGGCGTTGCCCTGGGAGCAGCCGGCAGTGGTCTGGTCAGAAC
Organism: Phaethon lepturus; assembly: GCF_000687285.1. Lineage (NCBI taxonomy): Eukaryota > Metazoa > Chordata > Aves > Phaethontiformes > Phaethontidae > Phaethon > Phaethon lepturus. Next base: position 16,975 of record NW_010553294.1, on the reverse strand, counting down.
TGCAGATGGTTTCAGGAAGTTCTGTGAAGAAGTTGAAGGCATGTTTTTCGTGAACATTTTTGTTTTAAATTTAGTTATCCGCTGTAGGAAGAGCAACTCCAAAGCGTATCGGTGTCTCTGCTGCTCTGTAGGAGACAAAACTCCTTTAAAAAAAAACCCCACATATACTCTTTATCTTTTCTTCTTTGGGATAAACCATTGTGAAATTTATTCTTGATGTCCCGTTACAAATTAATTTCAGGCTCAAATTCCTTTTTTCACAATACACCCCCTTACTCTTATAGCCCAGTTGAGCGAAAGCAGCAGAACACGTTCACTCTGCATTTCTGCCCTATGTGGACAAAAAATGGCAAATATCCGCAAACTTAAGGAGCAGGCAGCATATCAAATTATTGAATAGGCTGACAAAACCTCGAGAAACTGCAAGACAGCATCTGCTTGTTGTCTGCAGCTAGTTTACATATAATGGAATGAAGATTTCATTAACATATTAAAGTGGCATCTTTCTGCCCCAGATCAGGGAAGTCTGGAGCAAGAATGATCTGACGTTATCTTCACGCACAGATTAGTTGGAACAAATCTCTTGTTGTCTCGACTGGCAAAAGAGAATATTGCATGTGTATTTTGGGTCATGGAGACGGAGGTGCTAGATTTCCTGCACACCAACTTGCTATGGAGGCACTCATCTTGAATGGAGAAGACTCATCATGTTGCTCCGTTGAAATCTGAGGGGTAATACCCTTTCCTGCCCTTTTCCTCCATGCTTCTCCTATTGTTTCAGCTGTCTCCAATGTCTTGCTTTGAATCGTTGATTATAAATTACCTAAATTCTCAAATTACCATTCGTGTATTTTCTTCAGGAAGCTTCTGTCAGATTCCAGGATGGAATATTTTAGGAAGAAGAGCTTAAAATAGACACGTATGATTTTGAGAAATAAAAGAAAAACTTTGCAGTCCATAAAGCCATCTGAATATAGAAATGGTTTGTCTTTTGCCCACTTTAATTAGACAATCAAAAATAGAAATATTCAAGCAGGGCATAGCCAATTAAGTTTGCCATTCACCAAGCTTGAGGCTTTCTTACAGAGACTTCTACCATAATAATAAGGAGATGGAAAAAGAAAGCAGTCATTAGCAACGCTCAGGGAATTTGGTTTTCTTGATGTGAACCACTAGTGTGGTAGATCTGAGAGGCAGCAGTACTTAGTGGCTTTTTCTTAGACAGTTCTCCTTGTAGTGAAGAGTGTAATGATGGTCTTCTAGTGGCATCAAAGTATGTTGGTGCTACTGCTGAAATGGCTTTGCAGGCTTCAGAAATCGGCATCCTCATGTTTGCTAAGCTGTGTATGATTACTGGGTTGGAAGGAACAAACTGAGTTTCAATGGTTCCCATAGAGGAAGAGTCTGGGGTCTTGGAACAGGTCAGAAGCCTTCCAGGATTTGGTGGCCTTACTGGCAGAGAAGACATGGGATGCCTTGGTTTATTGACAGCAGAGGGGTAAGATAACAGGTTTGTGTCATCAAGTCTTGCTTTTCTCCTCTGAAGCTGGAGTGTTCTCAAGCTGTTCTTCCTGGGGTATATCTGAGAAGCACATTTTAGGAGTGAGTGGAAGGAGAACACCTCTGGCAGATAGTATCATGTCATGCTCCTGGGCTTGGGTTTTGTGGTTGCACGGATATGAGAGAGGAAGGGCTGACCAAATGCCCTCCAGAGGTCCCTTCCATCCTAAATTATTCTATGGTACTTCTGCAAGACCTTGACCTGACGAAGGATTGCTTGGAGATGGGGCATTGTAATCATCCTCCCATTCCTGTAGGATCTCCTTGCCCGGTCCATGTTGTGGAGCTCACTCAGCGCCACCTTAAGTGAGCAAGTGTCGCTTTCTGAATAGTACTAGCTGATGCCAGAAAGGGAATTCTGAGACCAGTATACACAGGTACTGGTAAAAACTTACCTGAAGTGACCTTTATAAGCTCTAAGACTAAACAATTTATCAGTGCTCATTTACTGAAGGAAATTGGTGAATAGGTAAATTATTAGGGTAATTTGTATCTACAAAAATAGTTCAGTAGTTCACAAAGAAGAATATAGCTGGCTATCTGGCTTGCGTTTCAAACTGTGGATTAATAACAACTGAATTCATGCTGGCACATAATTTAGATTCCAGCCATGAAGTCTCTGAATTGTGAGCTGGAAACTACAATAATGTATTTCATAAATACAGCTATTGTTTTTGCTGGCATCATGTTGCACATAGCAGTTATAAGAGCACTGTGCAACATTTAGCAAAGTTAAAGGCCAAGGAACAGTCTGAAAATCATCTTTGCATTATTCGGGGAATTGAAAAGTTGTTCCGAATTGAACTAAAATGCACAGATCGGATTGCTACAGTGGAAAGTGTACGTCCATGGTTTTGAAGTTTTCCCTAATTTGAAACTCTTAACGTATAAGGGAAAATTGTATTAAAACAAATTGTTCTTAAGATTGAATATTTATATAAATATTAGGCTGTAGTCTTCCCCTCCAAAGAAACATTTGCAGATGTTGGGTATTTGGTGTCAAGGACAAACTGAAAAGGAATCAAAATGTCTCACTGAAGTGAACAATTGCTGAACCCAAGCAACTTCACTTCCCTCCTTCCGTGACATTATTATGCACCTCCTTACCAAATCACAGCTCTTAGAAATTAAATAAATTTATGTGGTTTTTTTTTAGATCTGGGACCAAAAAACGTTGCTGCTGAGCTAGCAAATTTCAATCTAAACATCATAAACTCTCTCTGAAAGGTACGTTTTGTAGGTGCAATTCTCTGTTAAGACTAATGCAATTTCATTTTAGGTGTGAGGCATATATGGAGACTTGAATAAAACCCTTGTTTTGTTAGAAATAGACTTTTTGTCATATTTTTCTTAGATTCTAAATCACACAAAACATCAAGGAGAATTGAAATTCACTTCTTCACAGACAGGTTTTCTATGGATAAGCTTTTGTATATTTATGTGAACCTAAAATGGGGTTTAAAAAAATTAATGTTTCGGTTTTAGTCATACATATTCTAAGGCTGGTGAAGGAGCTTAGGAGTGAATCTGATGTGCTTAATTCAGGGAAAACAGAGACAACGGGGAGCAGTAGTTCTGTTCCTCGAGTAAAGATTAAAACAAGATTAGCTGAGTAGGTGTTGTCCATCCTACTTGAAAAGTTTCTATTGATTTCTGAGGGAGCTCATGCTGACTTTTTTTCCAAAGGAAGACAACGCGTGTTACAGGAATAGCGCCTCGATTCCCATGAAGAATATCAGGAGCTTAGTGACTCAAATAAAACACAGAAGCTTTCAGCAGCCACACTGTGAGCCCAGTTTCGCACAGCATTTAGGTTGCTGGAGCTAGCTGTTTTACCAAGAAACTTAGACCTAAATGGGTTCAACGCACACAAAGACAAGACATTAAATTCACACGGTTTACAAGTCAGGCTGTAGGCTCAGGGATCCAACATGCTTTGCATTAGCAGCAGGAACATGTAGAGCTCCCAACTCCTGGACTAGGTAGGTTCCTCTGTATGGCCTAAGATGCACAAGAAGAGTTAGAAATCTGAGAAGTGAGTTCAGGGAAGACTGCACATTGAGCCAGGAGTCTCTTAAGTAGTAGCAGGAAAGGCCGAGAGGAAAGTTCTTGCTTGCAGTCCGTCTTTCAAAGAGAGTTGGAAGCCTAATTCCAGGCTAGGGAGATGCATTTAGCCCCAAAATGAAATTACAGCTGTGAACCCTTCTTCTGGAGTTAATCGCTGCAACTGAGATGGCCTTTCTCAGCATCTACCTCAAAATACTAGGAGGGAGGTGCCCCCTCTTCAGCAGGGTGCTCACTAGGGTTGTGACAGAGCCTTGCTACATTTCTCCTTGATTATTGGACGTGAGCCCATTTCCCAAGAAATATGATGTCCCATTCTTGTACTCCACTCTCCCGATCTACCTTAGCGAAGCTGTTCTCCTTTATGATAGGTGTAAAAGAAAGATTAGTTGTTCTAAGCCTTTTTTTAGGATACTGGCTCAATACCATGTCCTAGCCCTTGCTCCCACTGACTGCGCGAAGCACAACGCCCTCCCCGAGCACAAAAGACCCAGCCAGTTGCTGGCCTAAGGATCAGGGGTAGCTTGGGACTGATGGCAGTCATTGCAGACTTTTGCCTTGATGTTTGATTCTGGAGAGAGCCTGAGAGATTCCAGATAGTTATAGATAAAAAGTAATCAAGAACTTCTCATTAACTAAGATTTCTTCCAGACAGAACTGTGAATTTTGCAGGTCTTGCGGTGAACTAAGCTCCTTACTTGTCCTCACGACAGCTATTTGGCATCTTAAAATATCCTCCTAGATGGCATCTTAAAACAGCCAAACATCTATCCAAGGAAAAGCTATTTATACCACAAGAGTTGCACTTATGATTATTTGTAAGTGTAGGGATCTAGCAGCTTTTTGTTTGTTACATTTAGTAGACTCTCAAAATTCAATGTAAATCCTGTTTTAGTGTCTCTTTCCTCTGCTTATGACTTGTTTAAATTCTTTGAGATCAGGGTAACTATCATAAGTACAATGATTTTGGATATATGTGAAGCACACAGATTTACCGAGTTGGACTTTACTGTACTAAATGTTGAGTGTCAAAGGTAGTCACATAATTTGGTGTCGGTGTGACTATAACCAATTGCAAAATGGGGATCTTTGTCCAAAAAAAAAAAAAAAAAAAAAATCAAGAATTCAGCCTTTCCACTGGGGCTTATGCTGTTTCTAACTGAACCAAGAAAGACTTGAGAATAGAACTCTCCATTCCATCGGGTAGAGGAGGAGGAAAAGGAGAAGGAAGACATTGTTTTGACAGTTTCATTTTTGTTTGTGAAGGCTCTAGTTAATATTTTTAATAATCAGCCTGAGCTTTGGAAACAAGTTCAGCAGATGTATCTCATAAAAGTCATTTTAATCCATACAAATGTAGTAAAACAGAAATTTTAACGCTTTGTGTTGTGAAATTCTGGTGACAATGCAGTTGCCAGTCATTTAGTTGTAGGAAATGAAGAGTTTGTTACCAGAAAGGGGTGAACGGGTTGGAATTAATCCTATTGAATCACATGTGCAAAATGCATTGACCACCTTGCGGTTCACAGTGTCAACTAATTATATTGCAAATGCCGCAGCGCCTTTATCCAGAGGCATACCTGGTTTTCTGTATGCTGTTATAGATGTTCAGTAGAGTTCTCTCCTGGTTTTAGACACTGACTGGTAAGAGTACAAAAGCAAAGCGAGCACAATTTTGTGCACCCGTTTGGGTATTCAACATGAGCAAATGCAACCCCCTGTGACCATTCCAAAACTGTTAAACTTCCTAGATTGCCAGCGTGATTCCTGGCGAAAGTCAGGAACGTAACTTAAAGCAAATTAGTTATTCATGTTCGAATACTCGAATGAATGACTGCTAAACACATCTGGGTATATTTACCTTTCAGTAACTGCTGATTTGTTTTTCCCAAGTATAAAACAGTATTTGTTGCATTCTTGTTTATTGGGGTTTCTGGCCAAATCCAAATCATTGAGGAATGAGAGTAAGGTACCCAACTACAAACTTCATTGCCTGTGAAAAGCCACACTTAATTTACTGATCTTCCAAACTGCTGGGTCCAGGGAAGGATTAATAGAGCAGTCTATCCGCTGCTTAGGAACCTCTCAAGAACACTCTGAGATTGTTATACTGTTGTTTTAGTTAATGATAGGAGTATTAACTTACTCAATGGGAGTATCGATTTCCAGATAATTTACAGGTGGAACTTGCATCATTATGGATGTATTTATATGAAACATGAGAAATATTCAGAGAAGACATCTGGAATTAACAGGCAATATGCTGCTGGGAATCCAATTGCTTCAGGTCGTATCTCTGAAGTTTAAAGTATTGTGTAAGCAACGTAGTATTTCTGAACAGGCCCTCTCCTCCAGTAGGATGTTGTGGCAGGAGGGGTCCCTAGCTGCTGCCTCCACTCACTTATCATCGGGGAGAAAGCTGCTTCTGTAGGTGCTCTTCCCATTTGTCCTCCAGGCCATATACACGCAGGTCACCCGTGAGAAAGGGTTTATGAAACCGAGTGCTTGCAGCTCTTGAAATCAGGGGACTGAGTTTACTGGTGTCCTCTGGTCCAGTTTTGTTTACTAAATACATCATCACACCAGGCTACGGCTTAAACATCGATTCTTCACGGTTCAGGAAGCGCTCTCAGCTCTTCTGTGACATTTGGACAAAGCCGGAGTGGCTGAAATTTATGGAGTCAGGCTGCGAAACTGTGATTGATGAAATCGTATCAGTCTGACAGAGTGGAGGGAGAGAACGAAGGACACGTAATAAATAATAGCGCTGGTGCATATACGGTAAAGCATGCTGGGAATTGAGTTGTAAATGTAAATCCCTTTCTCTCTCCGTATGAAACTGCAAAAGCAACCAGTAATTGGAATTATCTGATAAATGTTACTAAAGTGAAGAAATGTTACAGCTTTTAGTGCCAAAGTCTCACGGAGCACATTTTCTATGGGCTTTCGCAGCCCTAAACGGGTCAATAACCTTTAATTGGCAATCCACTGGGGAAACAGAAATGTCAGAACTATAAAGTAGCCTGTATCAATTTCAGTCCCTTCCAAATAACTGGTTTGACCTATGGATCTGCATACTGAAAATAAATAGGAGCCCTGAGCCACTGAGATGCCAACCATCTCCCCGCTGTTTAGACTTGAACGAAAATGGACCGTTCTGCTAAGGATCCCGTTATGATTCAGTAGCAACGAGTGACTGTTTGTCATTATTATTACTTTTTAAACATGGCAGGACTGCTGTACTGTTCTCGGTGTCAGTGGCACACAGAGTCATTTGGCTGACATTTTAATAAACATCTGTTTTTTTCAGAGCAAGCCACAACAGCCATCTTCGTTAGGGTTTCCTGGCATTCTAACGTCATCTCCATGGATATTGCAGTCTGTTCCTGCAGAAACAAAACAAATCTAAAAGCAGCCAGCCCCTCCAGAACTCGGAGTGAGATGGAAAGACCTTGAGAGGTCTCATCCCTCTCTTGTTCGTGCTTTTTCACCCGCAGCCCAGCTCTGGTAAGGGTTCACAAGAGGTTAGCATCTGCTTCCTCAGGTGCTCATGTCTTCCTGATGTAGAGCAAGGTTTGTGGACCTTCCAGCATGGGAAAACCGTGGGTGATCAGATCAGGTTGGAAGGGTGACGTTCTTCCTCGTGACAATCGCTGATTTCCGACAGCCCGAGGGGCTGAAAGTGGGTGCCTCGGGAAAAGGGTTTTGGTTTATTGTTGTTATATTATGATATAGCTCTTAACTTGTGTTTAGAGCTTAAACTGGCGTGACTCTCTTGCCCTAAAAATGCACATATTTTTAACAGCGTGGGATGGTGGAAGTAATGCTGTTTGAGGTGGTGCGAGAGAGAGAGAGACTGCTTTCTCATAAATTGCCAGCTTAAGTAAATAATGAGTGTGCCAGACAACCAAACCTGTAAAAATAGTTTTGTTTCACTGCTTCTTAATCCATACTAGCCAGGAAATATTGAGAAAGTTCAGTAGTAAGAGCTGTGTTATACTGTGGAATTATGCTGCTATGAGTTCCCGTCAGAGAAACCGAATTTTTTTCTGAGGTCACAAGGTGAGAAACTTTAGCAAGTGAGAAACTCTCTTATTTATGAGGGGATATGGGCTCACATTAAACGTTTTAATCTGATAACAAGTATCATTAAATAACTGGGTTTGGAAACCTCAGCATATTTTTGTTGTATTAAAGCGCAAAATACACACTGGAAAACCAAAGCAGGCTATTTAATTGCTGAGCATGCGCTCTGGGAAGTGTGAATTTGTCGCCTTTGCTCTTATCAGAAGTTATAGAGGGCAGGGGTAACAGCAACATAGTGTCTGGACTAAGCAATCTCAAAATATCACGCAGTGTGCCTTTAAAGTTGTAAATAACCTCCTGCATGCATTTATCATACGAAAATTCCTAGTTTTGCTCTAGCACTGACCCTGATCACTTCGCCTCAGAACTTCCCACCAGTTCTCTGCCTAAAGCAGGCAATCAGACGACCTACTGAACCTATTTTCCAAGGGATGCCTAGGGATCCTAAGAGAGGTCTAAAGTGGATTTTTGGGGTTTGTTGGTTTTTTTTTTTCATTTATGTTAATTTTTAGGATATACCTCTTGGCAGCTGCCTCATATAGCTGGGTGTACCAAGTGAGTCGTCAGCTCTACAAGAGTACCTTGGAGCTGTGCTGGGTTTTATGGTAGATTCGGTAAGAAATAGAAACGGACCAAATCACTTAAGGCAGCTGGAAGGTCACATGCTTCATGAAAAGGGGAATCTCTTAAAAAAATCAGAAAGAAGGCAGGGCCCCAGATTATCCTGAGAGTAATTACAAAAATAATAGTGTCTAGGGCTTATAGGTAACTTTTTGGCAGTGGATTGAAATACGCCTCAGAAAGAGGTCAGAGACTTTATCCACATTTTTTCAGGCGGAGGAGCTGGGACGGTGAATGGTAGATTATTTTCACTGCCCGTGGGCGGTCACGGTGCCTGTGCAGCCTCACAAGCCCTCGTTCACTGCGATTACAAACGCTGCACTTAACTTCTAGGGCAGCATCTCACTCAAGAGGCAGGTGAGGGTGACTCAGGGCCAATAAAATACAAACAACTCAACAAATGGCACCGCTGCGCTTAGAGGAAAATTAATGATGGTATATTAATTGCTACGTTGGCAAAAGCTTAATCTTGAACCCTCCTCCAACTCCCACCACTGCTCTGAGCACCCTTGCTCTGCCTCATCACACCACGTCGGTGCTGAACTCTTGAGCTCCGCTTCGTACATTGCAGCGGTTGATTTTAAGACTCCCATCCATCTCCTAGGAATGCCATCGCTCATCCCTCTCACCTCACATGACAAACTACGAGGTTCCCGTGAAAGCTGCCGTATTTTCGGTGCCCCTCGAGCCCTGTACCCGCTTGGCAGCTCTCCGTGCGATCGGCAAGACCAAACGAAAGGCAGTGACAGTGGTAACGTTGCTCCAACTAAAACCCCTCGGCCGGTCCGACGCACGCAGCTCTGTCTCCCAGGGGCTCCCTCTCTCACTGGTTCCTCTTCCAGTGAGGAGAAATTACAGGCTTGTCTGCTTTTTGCTTGAGCCAGGCAGCCTAAGGCTTCTCGAATGCCTGCGATCCCAGCAGGCGCTTCGCGGCTCAGCGAGGCGGTTGCGCCCTGCGGAAGGGTGGAATTAAAACAGATAACGCATGCTTTCGTTTCCTTGAAAGCATTTTTGGCTCCAGAATCCTCCTGGGAAGGACAAGTGCTAAATGTCGGGGAAATGTTTGTAATCGATGATTTACAGCGACTGCATGTTCAAGCCAGTTGTAAATCCCGTTTAGGCGACGAAGGAGAAGAGGAGGAAAGCGAACGCGTGGTCTATGAGTGGGCTTTCCCACGAGCAAGGCTGACTGGATGGCAGGTAGGCACCCTGGCCGGCTCTGACCATCTCGGGTAGGGCTGAGGACCGATCTCTTTGCAGCTCCTCCTGCCTGGCGTGTCCCGATATTTCCACACGGGAGCTAAAACAACACGGGGCAGGGGCTGAAAGGGGAGCCACCGGATGACGAGGCAGTGAAGCCATCCGGGCCACAGCTGTACCGACATAAATTCGGCTTGGCACACAGGTGATAAAGCTCCACCTTCACCTGCCTGAGCCCGTTTAAGCCATCTTGCTGAGGAAGGAGGTTCATTTTGCGCATTGTCACCGGTGGTGCGGGAAAGACTAAAGGCAGAGTCGGCAGGCGCGGACCACGTCTGCGCGCCCGGAGGCG